>NC_056748.1:468294034-468461534 GCF_019279795.1 Protopterus annectens
CCCGAGGTCGCAGGCTCTTCGGCCCACACCCCGACTACAGATACCGAAGCCACTCTTGGCGGTGAAACTCAGAGTTTAGACAGGTCTGCCTCCTCTCAAGGTGTCTTCAGGCCTTCCTCTTTTTTTTCCATCAAGGCTTTCACTAAGTCTAAGACAGCCATGCATACTAAAAAACAAACCCCACAGGGCCCTTCTCAAGGCCCCATGCCTAAAAAGCAGATGCTCAAAATGGCTGAGGACTTAATTACTCTTATCAGGGGTTCTCAACCCCCCCCCCGGACAAAAGGCCCAGAGTGGAGGAAGAATCCCCCTCCTCGGACCAGGCCTCCATTATTTCAGAACATTCTGATGACCAGGAACATTCTTACTCCCCTTTTGAAGATTCTGATGCAGAGGAGTCCATTCCCTCTGTCTACCCCCTGAGGATTACTCTTTTGGGGAAACCTTGCATACCTTGGGGGAACACTTCCACTGGGAAGGCCAAGAGTACTCAGACTCCAAGAAAAGGCTTAGGGATTTTCTCTTGCTCCTTCAGCACAGGCCTCTGGCTATACCTCCTGTCTTAGATATCCTTGATGTTGTGTATTCAGAGTCCTGCCTTAACCGAGACTCTTTACCTCCAGCCCCAGTCAAGCCTGACAGGTATTACCAGGTTCCTGACTCACACCAATTCCTATACAAAAGCCATGCGGCTGACCCAGAAACTATCTCACAGGGCCCCAAGGGAATTAAGGCCTCCACTGCTAAAAATCCATTACCTTCAGAGAGGGATTCCAGAGCCTTAGAAAGGTGGGGGAAAAAGGTGTACACCTCGGCCACCTTATCCATGAGGGCATTAAACTGCCAGTTCCATATGTTAAAGTACCAACAGTTTCTGTTATCACAGTTGAGAAGCAAACTGTCACAACCTGAACAACCAGAATTGAAGGAGTTGCAGGATTTGATACATAGTGCAGAACAAGTGGGTAAACATACCTTGCAATGTGGTTTTGATGCTTTAGAGGCCTCATGTAGAGCTGCTGCTACAGGATCAGTCATATGTAGACATGCTTGGCTCAAAGAGCAAACCTTACCAGATCATGTTAAAGCTAAATTACTGGATGCACCTCTGCAAAAAGATGTATTGTTTGGTGTTAAAGCTGAGGAGGTATTAAAGAAAATGGAGGAAAAGGCAAAATCAATGCAAACAGTGAAAGATTTCCTACAGGTACAACCTCCACGTTTCAGTAGAAATTGGCCTTCAAAAAATTGGTCCTTTCCAGCCACAGACAGACTCCAAAGAGGTAGATACAGGCGCCCGAGGGTTAGAGGGCAATCTCAAGGATCATTTAGAGGCAGACAATGGCAAGCACCTACACAAAGAGGTGGTGAGGATAGTTCACAGCCATTCAGAAAGCAGAACCAATGACTTTCCCCTTTGCATGCCAAGCAAGGCTCAAATGGCAGCACCTTTAGGCGGAAAACTGGCATTATTTTCAAAAAATTGGCATATTGTCACAAAAGACAAATGGATCCTGGACATTATAGACAGAGGCTACAGATTCCACTTTCACACCCTTCCAAAAATGAGAGGCATGCCAAACCTGCCACACAATCAAAGGGCAGAGGCACAACAAATTTCAGATCTCATGGACATGAAAGCTATTCAAGAGGTACCTGCACAAGAACAGGGTCAAGGTTTTTATTCCAGACTATTCCTGGTACCAAGGAAGGGCAAAGATTGGAGACCTGTTTTGGACCTATCCATCCTAAACACATTTTTACTCGTGCCAAAATTCAAGATGCTCACATTACAGCAGCTTCTTCCCATGCTGGGCAAGGAGTCTTGGCTGGTAACATTGGACCTCAAGGAGGCATACCTGCATGTCCCAATCAGACAAGATTGCAGAAGATACCTCAGATTTCTTGCAGGTTCAACACATTATCAATTCTCTGCATTGCCCTTTGGCTTATCTATTGCGCCCAGAGTGTTCACGAAATGCCTGGCATCAGTAATTGCCTACTGCAGACTGCAAGGGATACAAATATACCCATATTTGGATGACTGCCTGATCCAAGTGGACAGCAAGCACATACTTCTGAAACATCTGGCTTTTGTAATAATGTTGTTGAATTCCCTGGGATACACAGTCAACAAAAAGAAATCAAGGCTGATACCCTCTCAAACAATAATTTTCCTGGGTGCCAACTTGGATACAAACACCCAGATGGCCTACCTCACGCCAGAGAAACAAGGGCAACTAACTCAATACTTCAGAAAACTGTCAACTTTCACCAGGCTGACTGCAAGGAAAATCCTGCAGGCTCTGGGATTCATGGCATCTTGCATCCTACTAATCCCATGTGCAAAGCTGCATTTGAGGAAACTTCAATGGTACCTAAAAAACCTATGGTCTCAGCACAGCCACAGTTTGGAAACAATAATACCACTAATTCCATGTCTTCAAAAGGAATTTCTGTGGTGGGCTCAAGCATGCCAAAGAAACACAGGTCTCCATTCTGCAAGCCTCAAGCAAGTCAAGTCATCACAACAGATGCCTTGGATTACGCCTGGGGGGCGCACATGACAGATCGGTGCTTTCAGGGCAGATGGTCCCAAAAGGAAATGCTAGCAGTAATAAATGCCATTATAGCCTTCAAAGACCTGCTGCATCCAGGCCAGCTATTGATAAGGACAGACAACACCACAGTAATGTGGTACATAAACAAACAGGGAGGAACCCATTCATACCCCCTATGCAGGCTAGCCATGTCTCTTTGGAACATGGCTCTGGAATTGCAAATCGAACTTCAAGCACAGTTCCTGCCAGGCAAGGAAAACACGCTGGCAGACAACCTAAGCAGAAATATGACAGATCCACACGAATGGAAGTTGCATCCTCAAGTTTTTTCAAAGATAATTCAAGCATGGGGAAGGCCAGCCATAGATCTCTTTGCCTCCCACAGAAATCACCAATTGCCAAAATTCTGCTCAAGGACCTTTCATCCACAGGCCTGGAAAGTGGACACACTCTCTTTCAGTTGGACAACAATGACAGTTTATGCCTTTCCACCTCTTCCTCTGCTGCCCAAAGTTCTATTAAAAGCCAGAGCAGACAGACCAAAGATGATTCTCATCGCTCCAGACTGGCCAAGGCAACACTGGTACCCACTCCTGAGGAGCCTGACACATTCCCCACCATGGATCCTGCCTCTAATGCCTCTTCTGCTGACTCAGCACAACTTCAAAACTCTTCACAGTCAGCTGAAAACACTCAATCTAGCTGCATGGAAGATTCCTTAAAATCACAACAGACCCTACTCTCCAAGGAGGTACAGGATGTCATTTTGGAGGCCAGAAGACCTTCTACTAGAAAAGCGTACTCTGCCAAATGGAAACGGTTTTGTACTTGGAATGAGAAAAAGGGCCAGAACCCTGGAATACTGAATTTACCTCAAATATTACAGTACCTAGCTGAGATGCTAAGCAGTGGACTTTCATTCTCCTCCATCAAAATCCATGCCTCAGCCATTTCTGCAGAATACAACACTGATTTTCCTTTATTCTCTCACCCCCTTTAAAGACAGTTCCTCAGAGGGGCTAAGAATATAAAACTCCCAAGGAAACAACCAGTACCTGCTTGGGATCTCAATTTCATTCTAGAGAAACTGACTTTGCCTCCCTTTGAGCCAGCTGCCTCAACAGAACTACAATATTTGTCCTGGAAAACAGCCTTCCTGCTGGCTATCACCTCAGCTTGCAGGGTTTCGGAATTACAAGCCCTCATGGCTGTGCAGCCTTTCATCATTTTCCATCAGGACAGAGTTTCCTTATGAACCAATCCTTCCTTTATGCCAAAGGTAGTATCCAGGGTAGCCTTGAATCAGGCTATCCACTTACCTACCTTTTACCCCAATCCTCAAAACAAAGGGGAGAGACTACTACATTCCTTGGACATTCACAGACAACTATGTTATTATTTGGACAGAACAAAGCCTTTCAGAAAATCAGAGCAACTCTTTGTGTCCTATGCTACAGGGGCTCAAGGGAAACCTATTTCCAAACAGACAATCTCAAAATGGATAGCCCACTGCATACGCTTTTGTTACTCTCTTCATGGTAAAACTGTACCTGCAGGCATCAGGTCTCACTCCATAAGGGCCACAGCTACCTCTGCAGCTTTCCTCAGGGGGGCTCCTACCAAAGATATTTTGGAAGCTGCCACTTGGAGTTCTGTGCATACTTTCTCCAAGCACTATCACCTGCCATTATACTCCAAATCTAGAGCAGGCTTTGCCACTGCAGTTTTGCAGGGCATCCTGGCTCCTCCTAGTTCCACCTAGTGCCTACCACCCCTTTTTTAGCTTTGGTATTCTACCCATCTGTTATGACTGCAGCTGTATGCACGATGAACATAGTACAGTTTTGTACCTACCATAAATGTAGATGTTCGAGTGCTAATACAGCTGCAGTCCAGGTTTCCCTCCCTCCTTCCCCTCTGGTACAGGCCTAATGGCTAACACTTCCTCATACAACCTGATTGGGGTATTCTTTTATGGTGTATTTGCTAGCAACTACTGTTTTTTGATTATACTGCATTGCATTATTACATAAATTTATTTATTGCCTTCCTTCTGGGGGCATCTGACATCTGGGGCAAGGAAAAACTGAAGAAAATGGCGTCGGCTGGTTCTTTTATACCCCTGTCGCACTGACGTCAGGGAAGAAGCGACAACAACTGACGCCGGACCTAGACTTTGGAATTCGGCGAATTCGGCCGACCAAGGACCCGCCTGACGGCAGGAAAACCCATCTGTTATGACTGCAGCTGTATTAGCACTCGAACATCTACATTTATGGTAGGTACAAAACTGTACTTTTTCATAAATTGTTTGTTCATGAAATGCAAAGACTGATAATTATACCATGCAACACATTTATTCTTGATTTATGACCATACAGATCATGAAAACAACAACTTGTGCATCCTACATGAGCAGAATATAATGAACTGCCTGTCTGATTTAATAAAATTGAGTGACTAGTTAGGAATACTTGTATTACAAAACTATTACTGGACACAGTTCCAGAGACAGAAAGATTAAACTGAAAAGTAATAATGTGCCATCCACTCAATAACAAAAATATATCATATTGCCAGCAGAACCCTCTCTGTAAATGCAGAGAGACTGAAGGCCATAAACCCACTGCTGTATAATATTAGGAATCAGCCTGTAGAAGTGCGCTACCAGTTCTTACATCTCTGTACTAAAGTTACCAACATCTTTCTAGCTGAGCAAGTTACCTCTTACTAATAATAAAAATACCCATTTTTTTCTTATTTACACTGAGAAGTAAAATGCCATAATGAAAAGATAACATATGTCTGAATGTTGCTAGTTATGTAATGGGATGCCTTTTAGCCATTTGATTATAAAAAGTTCATTGGCAGCATTAGGGTACACTATAAACATGAAGGAAGGCAGTTATGTTAAGATATAACATAACTGGACCACTGGGGTATGCAGACAGTTCTCCAGTTTAATAAAGTATGGAAGTTACACACCTGATAAGAAATGGTACAGGAGGACAGGTTTAGGATATTTGCATTTTCTGTAACTCTGTCACTCTGCTGGTGATTCCCTGCTGGGTGAGGAAAATAAACCTATATTTTTTGTCTCTGCCTTGCTGCTAGAGTTGCTTTCTTCTTTACCTGCTCCATTTTGTTTTCTGTTATAAGAAATCTGTTTGGCCTGGTGTTTTTATTCTGTGTGAGAGGTAAACATTAAAGTTTTCTAGGCTGCAAATTTCACATGTTTTTTCATTGGTTAAATTTTTTCTTGAGTTATACTTAAATACCACAGTGAATTTTGGGGACTTTGTCTTCTCTAAAAAGATTTCAAGCCTGCATAAACTAAAGCACTGCTGGTGATTCCCTGCTAGTTTTTCCCACCCACTCTCCTGTTTGTTGATCTGCTTTTTAAACCTGGTTATTTTAAGCTGCCCACTTCTACTGTAAATTGAGCTTAATAAGCTCCTCCCTTTCTAGACTACTGTTGATATCTTGATTTATTTATTTCCCTTTCTTCATGTTTACATTGGAAAGTGTATTTGCCTAATCATTGTTTGTTGTACTAATTTGCTTATCTAGCTAGCCATTGGCTAAAGTAGTGTATTTTTACACTCTAGCAAGCACTTTTTACATCAAGAGGCCAGTGGATTTTTCATCTAGTGTAGTGGGAGATAGTTTGGTCTGTTTAGGTTGGGGAAACAATTGCAATTTCTGTGTGTAGTTTTATTGGCTGGAGGACTTGTTAGTCAGCTTAACTTATTTTTAGTGCTTTTATAAATTCCGTACAATTGAAGGGCTCTTGGGTCTTTATACAAAGTGAAGCACTTTTATTGAATAATCACACTTTTATAAACTGTTTAAATTACACTGCTGTATCCATATCTTCTAGTTGTGGTAGCATTTCATATGTTTTAAGTTTGATTGTGGAAGCATGTCACTCAGGACACTCATTTACTGTGTTTTTCCATTCATAGCACTGGGATTATTCATTTAGTGGCAGTAGGTGTTTACCTGGTCTATCTGAGCTGGGAAACAAGCAAACGGGTTCTAAGCCTTTATGTACTGTACTTTAGTAGTTAAAAAACTGTACTGTCTGCTGCTACTGCTTTAAGTAGTTAATTGTACTGTATTAGATTGTATCTGTTAGTTGTAGGACTGTTGTAGATAGTCTGTGTGGTCTTGTTACACATAGGCTCCAATCCAGATATTCTACATTAAAAAGGTGTTTTTCTGCATCCTTGTGGCAGAAATGTGCTGATCTAACCTATCTGAGTTGCGGGTAGAAGTCTTATTGTATGCTTTCCTAATTGGTACTTAACTTAAAACTTGTTTCTCTTTGCTCGTATTTTAGCCTCCAAATTGTAAGATGCTGCTCTTCATACAGCAGTTGTTAGCAGTGCCCTTGTATAGACGCAAAAGCCTAGAATCCCAGTCTTTCTCATAACAGCTGTCAGTGAAACCCTTCCAAACTTTTCTTCTGCTCTAGGAGCAGTTGTGCACTGAGCAGCATTGTCTTATCGATCATCCTTAGCCTGTACAAAGTATAGAGCCCTCTTGTAGTCTCAGCGCTACAAGCACAGTCCTGTCAAATTAACCCATTCCCTTCCCTAATAAAATGTACAGTAAGAGTCTGCTATTATTGGCGAGCAGTTTCCCATCATCTCTCTGGCCAGCTTGATAGATATAGGCATCCTGAGGAAACAGAGCAACTATCTCATGCATACTGACAACTACTTACTCTTGAAACAAATAAATACTTTGTGAGAGATGTAGTTACACTATGAAATCGGAGATAAAACTCTCACATAAGGATAAATCGAATGCCAAACAGGTTGTCAGCACAAACACACTTCCCACACTAAATAAGGGCATGACACACAAACCCATATATGTGAGCATACTCACTAGTAACTTACCAAAAGATCAGAGGCCTCCCAAATGCAAACCACTTACACACATAACAGTGCAAAAAGCAACAAAAACACATAACACACACATCAGTGTCTCAATAAGTACATAAGGCATAACACCACAAAATCTAATGTATTGGTCATGGGTGACTCCATTGTGAGACACAAGGATGTTACCCCCACTAGGCTGAATAAGGAGCAGGTTAAATGTAGCTGCCTGTCAGGTGCTAGTATCTGTCAAGTCACTCAAGCACTCAAGTCACTCAACCATAAGTACTGGTATGACTCCATCATAGTCCATATGGGTGTGAATGATTTGAGACATACCTCACTGGACTATATGAACAGAGACATGACTGAGCTCTCAGATTATGTATCATAGCCAGTTATAAGCCTAGCCTTAAGCAGCATTCTACCTTCTCCAAGGATGATGCCACAATACAGACAAAAGATGATTGACTTTAACAATCTGGTGTCAGTCTAAGGGGATCCAGTATCTATCAGACTGGGAAGACATGGTCAACAGGCCACACTGCTTTGCCAAAGATGGTCTGCACCTGTCTCCTCTAGGCATTTGGATACTAACAATGGGATTAGTCACCCCTATTGTGCCTTTTTAGGCAGCATCAACATAATCAGCCTCCCAACATAACAATGTTCTCCCTAAATAAACTCAAGGTAATACTTCTTAATGCTAGGAGTCTAAACAAGAAACTGCTCACCCTGAAAGGACTCCTTACTTTGGAAGATACTGAAGTCTGTGCAATCACTGAGATATGGTTCAAAGGCATGGAAAACACCCCAGCCAGGCAGGGCTACAATGTGTTCCATACATTCAGACCACAGACTGAGTAAGAAAGAACCAAAGGAAGAGGTGCATCTGTCTTCATTAAGGATGAGTACACCTCTAGGCAGGTCAAACAGTATGACTCTCTTGAGCTATTCTCTGTCCAGCTAATTATAGGCAAAGCCCCCTACCACATAATAGCTAACTATAGGTCCCCAACCATGAAACAGGAAAAGCATGCCGCATACCTGGACTTATTGGAGTCACTTGCCATACAGCCCAAAACCTTACTCTTGGGTGATTTTAATTATCCTACCATTGACTGGGAAACATAAATGAACACAAATATGGTAGCTCAGATGTTCTTGGAATTTGTCAATGCAAATGCTCTTGAACAGCTAGTCAGCACACACCCAAGAGGCTGAAATGTCCTGGACATAGTACTCACTAACATGGGAGACCATTGCACCCTCCTATGTGATGTCCTTCTTGGTATGATCAGAGTATAAATCTGTCTTGTACAGTGTAATTATAAGAACACATACCCCGTCAAGCTCAAAATCACTTATGAATTTTTTAAAGGCTAATCTACCAAGTGATGGTATAAGAAGTTTTTAAATCCCCCTTGAATGCAGATAACATGGACTGCTATGCAGAAGTGTACACCAATGCTCTGTATAACCACTTAAGCAGTTGTATAAAATTGGTTTTGTCGAAAAAACAAGCCACCCTGGTGGACCCCTAGTACAAGAGAAAGAAACTAATGTCCAAGAACAAAAGGTAACTGGCTCAACAGAGGAAGAAATCACTTTGTAGCCTAAACAAACAAATTAGAGATCTTGTCAAGTCCTTCAAAGCTAATTACAATGTAAAAATAGCCTCCCTAGCTAAGTATAATCACAAGACATTTTTTAACTACGTCCAAAATCGAAAAGGGAATACCCAGCTATGCACTCAACTGGTTGTGGATGGTGTGACTATGTGAGTTATTGCCAGCTATGCCAGGAGAAGTAGGGCAGTGGATGTGTAACATATGTCAGCATAGCTAGCTGGAGTTTTGTAAAGAATTGTATGTCATCTGTATATCAAAATGATTTGTACAGAGGCTTGTGTTGAAAATGTATTTGTAAAGCTGCTTGTGTTAAACATGTACCAACAGTGGGTCCTGCTGGACAGAAAATAAATATACCTGTATGTTAGACTGTATGGTAACTATTGAATTGTACATATTGTAAGAATGGATATCGGAAGAGAAGAGGTTAATCTCAGTCCAGCTAACTTTGAAAAAATAGTCTGAAATTAAGTTACTCATTTTAGGCCATAAATATTGTCTCTCACAGGTTTCAGTGCAGCCAGAGACAAAAAAAGTCTGTACTAGGAAGCCTTCTGTATTGTCCTTGGGGGTCAACTAATTCTCTTGAAGGATGGTAGTATGAAACTGTTTTATGACATCCAGAAGCTGCAACAGATGTTAACAAAGCTCTGTGTGTGTGTTAGGCACGCTTGTGAGATTCTTGTTCATTTTCTAGCAAAGTGAGGTTAGTATGGGAACCAAAGTCAGATGACCAGATGTGTGTGATGTCATTCTGTAATCCAGGACTAAAATGATGTTTTAATATCAGATGAGACAGAGGTCTCAGTGCAGTCTGTTTTTGAAACCTGATGAAGAAGGAAGACTTCTCACCCACTTTATCTTGCCTTGTTTTAATAAGTAACCAGGGAAAAGTAATTCTTTATATCAGTCAGGAAAATGCAGTGACATTTGTGAAGTACTGTTTTTCTTTAACTGTGTGAATCTATCCATCTGTGTTATTTTTTAATATTTCCTGTGTTTGAAACTCTGGTGTTTATCGTAAATAGATATTTAGTATTTTCATGTTCTGTTATTATTTATTATTAAATATATTTAAACTTGTCACTGTTGCCGGTCTTTTAGAGAATATTTTAACCTTTGGGAGTACTTGTATTTATTTGCTGAGACTGTGGCCACTCCTGAAAAGCCTTGATTAATTGGTCAAACACTACCATTTGTATTGGTATTAATTTTACTCAGTATAACTGGGTAACCTTGTAATAGTCTTACAGTAACTGGCATTGTAGTGTCCTGGTGGTAATATCTATGTAATAGTATGGGCAGGGGGCATAGCTGTTAAGTCTGTGCCAGATTTTCCCAGGTGTATGTGTGTGTGTGTGTGTGTGTGTGTGTGTGTGTGAAAATAAAATCTCAAAGAGTGTGTGTGTGTATAAGCTACTTGGAGCAGGGACACAGAGCACTGGTTTCACAGAAAGGGTGGTGGAGGACTTGGTCTGGGACACTCAGCTGAGGACTCAAATCTACAGCTGTGCCAGTGGGGAGTCTTACTGGGGGCTGGATAGAGAACGGGAAACTTGGAAACTTATCCCCCTGACACTGTGCATGTTCCCTGTTTGCTCTAAAGGGAAATTGTGCTTGGTGCGGAGAACTGCATCTGGAAATACTGTGTGTATTTATTTTTGTTCCAAGTGAATGTCCCTCACCAATGTCAATGGTGAGGATTCGGCCTCCTTGATCACTGGCCCGGAAGAGGGGGGGTTAGAAACGGCACCACCCATACTCAGCTGGGCATAATAACCAACTTGCTAGCTGATGGACTTGGAGCAGACTTCACCCCCTATCCCCTCCAGTTGTCCCCCAAGGTATACTTGCCACCATTCCTCAGCCTATTATTTCAAGACAGCGGGTCATCTCTGCACTCTCCAAGGCCAAAAACACAACATCCCAGGTTACCTTTTAAACAACTTGACACATGACATAGCAGACCCACTTGGAAACCTTTTTATCCACAGCTTATAAACTGGCTATTTTCTGGCAGAATGGAGGACAGCAATCGTAATCATCTGTGTAGAGAGGGACCATCAATCGACACTGGGAATTATAGTTGCATAAGCTTGACTAGCCTCATCTGCAAGGGCATGGAAAAAATCATTATGGACCTTATTAACAAGGACATAGGTAATCTCCAAACTCTGGATTAGCCTATTTCAGACTAGTTAAAGGTAGAGCCTGCCTGTTAAATATGGTTGACTTCTTCGAGAAAGTCACCAGTGGCCTGGATGAGGGAAAGACAGTGCATGCCACCTATCTTGATCTAGCCAAGGCATTTAACAGAATCCCCCACTCAGGTAGTATAGAGAAACTTTCCCATTTGGGAATTAACCCCTACATTACCAGATGAGTAGTCAATTGGCTTACTGACAGGACACACACTGTCAAAGTGGATGACTTTACCTCTAGCAAGAGTCACCAGTGGTGTACCACTGGGTTTTGTGCTGGCCACCTTACTGTTTAAAATTTCTCAGACATCCAGGCAAACTTGGCTGGCCTGTGGCTGACCAAATTTGATGAAAATTGCAAATTGGGAGCAATCATTGAGTCCCCCAATGATGTTAATATACTGCAGGTGTGGTTAACATAGACAAATGATTGGTGGCAAAGTCATGGATTAAAGCTACATTCAAAAAATGCATTATTATTATTCCCTTTGAGAAAGCTGACATCTCTGCTAATTACATTATAGACCGCACCCTCCCCCAAGTGTAGGTCCAGTGGTAATTGAGCTAGGTTCTCTAGTTGATAGCAGTCTAAACTTTGACTATTACATATCCATAGTTGTAAGGAAATCCTTCTAGTGACACATCTTATAAGTAAAGGCTTAAGGAATCTAGATCTAAAGATGTTATAATTCCAGTATACTCGGCCCTCATCAGACCAATAATTGAGTACAATGCTCCCTTTTGCATGTACCTCACTAGAGACCTAAAACAATCGGACAGGCCACAGAGGTTTCTCACCAAGAAATTACAAGCTACAAAAAAACAAGTCTTCTACGGAAAGACTGAAAGCCCTGTCATTGTATTCTGTCATCTACAGGTTGCTAAGGGGTGACCTGTGTCTGGCTTACAGGGCAGTCTCTGACTCGGCCCTAATGGAAATGCTACACATTCATAAATCAAATTGTATGAGGGTAACTCACTCCAGGGATCTTGACCTAGCCTCTGATATGTGACATGAGCAGGTCATGCTGGAGAGATATAGATACATCTCCCAGTGATTGCCACTTCTCTGGAATAAGCTTCCAAGTCATGGAAAACAGAGCTTTTCCCTGACCTTCTTCAAATGCACCCTAGATCAAAGGATGGGTGAACAAAAATTCACTCCTGGGTTGGCACCCATGTCCCTCCTGGACAGAAGAAGCCAGTATTAACTACCATAGACCCTTACCTCTGCAAACTTCACTAACCTAATCACTGATAGATGGGGCAACTCAAGATAAATATGGCTAGGGTTGTAAGGGTTCTTGGGATGTTAGCCATGTAGCCTTCTAAGAACCCATGAACCTATGTAAGTAATCCCAAGTGGGTGGTTTGGGTAGACTGGGGATTTCACATTACATAAAGGTCAAGAATTAGGAGATATTTTTAAGAAACATAAATGAGATTAAATCAAAAGATGTGAGTTACTTCAGGTGAAAAGTAAACCTTATACTTTTTTATTTGAGGTGGGGAAAAGAAACTATTTCAGAGAAGTTTAAAGACAACTTAGCAATATCTGCTTATGGTGATTAACTATCTGTCCATAATAGAAGTATAAGCAGAGAAGAGACTAAATTAAATGTTGTTTTATAATGCACTTTATTATTCAATTGATTTAGATGGATTTAAGTCACAACACTTATAAATAGTGCTACTTAGAAATAAGGCAAGTCAGCAACAAATAAACTAGTGAGGACTATCAAGCAAACTATGGATAAGCCCTTTCAGAGGAAAGTACATATTCTGAATGGTATTAGTCATTCTGTTTTATTGTTCATTTTCCATATTTGGTTAAGTGTGCTGATGCAGGTTATATCTTAAAACATTCCCAAGGAACATACTAACATACTTACTGCTAAATTAGGATCTGCTCCATACAAATTGTTGGTGCCAAGTTATATAAGCACAATGCATAAAGTGGCTCTTGAATTATTTATAGCCGTCATAAATTTATTATAGTCCTGGCATGAAATGTACAGCTTCAAAAAAGTTCACCAGAGACCATTTAGAGGTCACAGTTCACAGTACAAGGTATGATTTTAAATACACTAGTAGACTGCGTGGGATATCAACAAATTATAAGTAAACTTGAGAGGGGGTGGAGGAGGTAGAATGGCCTGCACTCACAATAGTACAATAAACTTTGGCTGTTTGTCTTTAGGTAGCCACACAAGAAGACTAGTCAGGGGCATATAAGGTCAGGGTGAGACTAAGCTGATAGTCAGCAGAGTAAGACTGAACTAGGAGGAGGGAAGGTAAGACTCATAGCTGCCTGGAACTTCTCAGCTTTCCAAACCAGGAGTGAAGATGAACCCCAAGCAGAGGCCATACCAGAAGATCTTTTGCCAGTTTAATAAAGGGGATGTCTGTGTCTATGTGGAAGTTTTAGGAGAAAATTATTAATTTATCCAGTAGTCGTAACATGGGAAATAGGTGAGTTTAACGAGATTCATTATTAAGTCATTGTCTTAGAATGTCAGAGAGTGTTCACACTGAGTTAAATATAGATTTTACAAAGAGTTAAAGAGAGGAAGAAAGTAATTTTGCTTCATTAAACTTAACTTTAAGTGAAAAAGAGTGAAAAGCATAGATGGCTTAAGTATCCAGTACTTGAAATAGACCAGAAAATATTGGGAGATATGAAAGAGTTATAACAGTTACTGAAATAATTCCTAACTATAACTGAAGAGATTAGGAAAAATGGAGATGGTAGGTGAGTCACTGGGTCAGGGCTGATTAGAAATTAATGTGTATAGAATAAACAGAGAAAATGGTAGCATTTCATAGATTTTGAGATCACAGAGTTATTGACAAGGGGCCCAAAGGTAGATCTTATTAGAATGGATTTTAATATCACACTGGACTTGAGCAATTATCCATTATTGGGGGAAGTGGAATACAATGACAAGATGAATGCAAGTTTGCAGTTAGCAGTGTAGTGGGGGATGGTGATATTTGTAGAGGAGGGATATTAGAGGTAAAGATTTTAATTTCACCTGAAATGGTCTACTTTAAGTTAACCATCTGAATGCATTCATAGGCAAAGGGATAGCAGATAAAGCTGTAAATGGGTTTGTAATTAGAGGGGCTTATTTGATCTTGACCCAATTTTGCCAGTGGTATTGATAGATGAAACCTCCAGTGAATTCGGTCGGTGGTGGTGCATGAGTATAAATGGCAAAGATGACCCCAAAAAGACGTGTTTAAGAATTATCTGTACTATCCCAGTTATTCTCATTAGTGATAATACATAATTATCGACCATGTGATGGGTAAGGCCAATCTATTTTGAGCACAATAAAGGGAAATTGGCTAGGCTTAAAATGGCGTGCAAGGGCAGCTAGCCTAGTACTTACATATGAACCTATAAGATAGTAATAGCTCAAAAAATCAAGGCAGATGTAGAGGAGAGATCTGAAAAAAGCTTCATCAGTTGGAATAGATGTGGCAAGCTGATCTAGTATAAGGGGTACAAATGGGAAGAACAGAAGAAGTCAAGATAATGTTAAGGCACTGGAAGATAGAAGGCTGAAAGCATAGTGAGAACTTTGGGAAGTAAAGGGAACTGTAACTATTTCAGTAGGGGGGATTTAGGGTTGAATATTATATACAGAGTTTGAAGTGGCCTCAGTGATTAGGTAGAGGCTGAAAACAGTTACTGAAGAGAATTGTAGTACATGCAAGGAAAAGAAAAACACGAGAAAATTTCTAGCAGGGAATTTTGCTGAAAACTAACAAACGGGGGAGTGAAGGAAATCAGATTGGTAGTAACAATGAGGTAATGCTTCAGAGAGTTTTACACAAATTTATGTCATATAGATAAGTACAAGGGAGTTGCACAATGGATTTGGACCCTTATACAGGATTTTCAGGGGTTAGTCCAAGAGGATTATTTTAGTTTTATTTTATTTTACTTAATTTTTTTTTTTTTTTTTTAATTTAAGGGGTAACACAGCGGTACAGTGGATAGTGTTGTCACCTCAGACCAAGAGGATCCTCGGTTTGATTCTTAGTTGGGGTACCTTCTGTGTAGAGCCTGCATGTCCTCCCTGTGTTTGCATGGGTTTCCTCTGGGTGCCCCAATTTCCCCCCTCAATCCAAAAATATGCAGTAGGTGGATTGGACATTTAACTGACCATAGGTGTGAGTGTGTGGTATGGAAGAGCTACTGTAGCAGGGCTAGCCACCTGGTGGTGTAAATTGTCTCTAGATGATTGTCACTGTTGAAGTGGCACCCCAATCCCATCTGCAAAAATAGGAAAAAGGGGTTGGTGATCGATGGATTTTTTTTAAAGTAGACAAGACTCAGTGACCCATTTTCACTATAACTTCATTACAGAACAGACATAGTAAGTTAAACAGACATAGAAGTTAAACAAATAGAAACTAAAGTTATGAAATACCTGTAAAGTGAAGCATTTAGTATAGAAAATCTACCACATGTTATGTCACAGCATGATGGAGCAATGAGTCCCCAAATTAAGGAGAAACAGGTGGAGTAGGAGACATCTGAAGAAGAAATATGGACATGGGAAAGAAAGAGATTTAATATGGTGCAATATTGATCCACAGGAGAAAGCAAAACCAAGCAATAAAAAAGGCAGCACAAAAGATATTTGAAGAGAAGTACAGGCAAAGGCATCCAAATATGGAAAATTTCACAATACAAAAAATAAAAAAACAAAGGGAAGAGGGAAGGAGAAAGGGGGATTAGTAATGGAGAAGTTGAAAAAAATAGAAACTGACATTAGGGATTACCTATGAAGTGAAGGATTTTGTGTAGAAAATCCAGTATGGGTAAAATCACAGCATGATAGAACAATGAGTCCACAAATTAAGGAGAAACAGGTGAAACAAGAAGTGACTGATCACTTGCCACATGTAGATACTCTGGAGCCATCAATAGGAAACCAGTACAAAAGTTCATTTGGAGTTGTATAGCAAGGGAAGGAACAGGAAACAGTGACAGCTCAGAAGTAGTCAATGTTGTGGAGTGATAGGCCAGTGAGTTCCCATATGAATGAGCAACAGATGATGCAGGATGCAGCTGAAGAGGATATAACACAGGAAAACGTTGAACATTTTACACAGGAAAATGTTGTACATTTTGTAGAATGCCGGCAGGAAGCAGAAAGCAAAGAATGTGCCCTTCTTTGAGAAGAAAATGATCTATGGGCAGAGATGCATGATTTAATAGAGATGGATAGACATATTAAATCAATGAAATAAATAGATCACAGAAAGTAAATAAAACTCAAAATTTTAGAAGTCTGATAAAACAGATGAACACAGTATTCACAACAATTAACAGAAATTCATGTGGTATAACAGCAGTAAATAGGATATATTACTGTGCAGCTAAATTAATAACAGATAAAATCTTACCACAAAAAATGCAGAACAATAAGGGAAAGGCAGGGATGAAATAAAATACCATCACAGAAGCATCAAATAGAGAAAACTATAAAGAAATTAAGACAAGAAGCGTCACTGTTAGAAGAGTATAGAAGAGAAAACATCAATAAAAACACTTAGATGTAATAAAGGCAATGTGCAGTACCAGAACAGATCAAGATCTATCATACACTATTGCAGATAATAAGCTAAAGATATCAGCACAGGCAGAAAAACCTAGAGAGGATTTACAGAGAAACATAAGGGAAAAGTACAAAATAAGCAATTCATTAATGACCAAAAAAGTTTTATAGAGAATTGGGAACAAAGCAAGAGGAACAGAAAAAACATAAAAAAAGAAGAAATAGACGCATTTTGGAGAAACATTTATGAAGAACCTGTGGAACTTAACAAAGACAAAGTAAAAGAAACAGAAAGAAGTTCAAATGTACAGGATATGAAATGGGATGAAGTAACGGTCGGAGAAATTGAAACAAATTTAAGAAAAGATGCTAAGTTGAAAATGTCAGGCCCAGAAGCAGTATTTAATTATATGCACATCTCGAACAGACAGCAACCTGGTTAATGATAGGAGAAATGTTATTTCTCCTTAATAATGAACCTACAAGGCATCCTAAAAACTATAGACCAATAACTTGCCTTCCAATAATGTACAAACTATAGACTAGAATTGATGCTGACAGAGTGTATAGTCATTTAGAAGAAAACTCTATCATGGCAGTAGAACAATAGGGTAATGAAAGTCATATGGAATAAAGGTTCACTTGTTGCTAAATAAAGTCATAATGGAGAATTATAAAAAGAGGGAAACATCTAAGTATGGCATGGACAGATTACAAAATAGCATTTCACAGTGTCCCACATTCATGGATAAAGGAGTGCTTAAAGATGTGTAAGATACATCCTGCATTGATCAGTTATTACGCTGACTATGAAATAGTGGCAAACCACTTTACAATTGAGTCATGACAAGGGGCAAATTATTATTCCTGTTTTGTCTTGCCATTAAACCATTGAGCTGATTGTCTAACAAATTAGGTCTTGGTTATAATTTGGTTCCCAGAAAATATCCAAGTGTAATTTAAAACTGTATAGTTCAGTATAGTTCATCAAATGAGGAATTGAAAGCACAACTGCAAGGGATTAAAACTCAGATGGTATAAGAATGCAATCTGGTCTTGAAAAGGATGAAAAAAGCAATATTTAAAGCAGGAAAGTTGCAGCACCAAGAAATTAACAGTCTGGGAAAGTAATGTGATATAAAGGAACTTGAGCAGGAAGAAGTGTATAAATATTTGGGAATTGATGAAGGATTGGCAATAAAACATGAACAGATGCAAATAAAACTCAGTAAGTAATACTTCAGTAGACTAAAACTAATATTGAAAATAGCCCTGATATCTAGGAACAAAGTCCAAACTATAAACCAATTGATTCTTCTTGTTTTAACTTACAGTTTTGGTATGATTGACTGGCCCCAAAATGTATTGGATCAGTTGGACATAAGAACGAGAAAAATTATTCCTGCTTATCAAGTGATGTATAAGATTCAGTGTATGCCAAGATTATATATTTCTTATTCTGAAGGAGGTGTGGGTCTCCTTGAAACTGATTACATGTATAGGTCTGCAAATCTGGGACAGCACACATATCTGCTGACTTCACCAGATCCAAACATAGTGAAAGTTTTAAAACATGAGAAGAAGTTGTTTAAGATGACTTCCCTGCTTAGTTTAGCAGAAGCAAATCACTGTCAAGCAGGAATGGAAAACAAACGAAGTCCACAAAAATCGGGCAACTGAATGTGTCAAAACACAAAAGAAAGAATATAAGGAGAAGGATTAGATGAGAAGGCAAAAAATGTGGAAAAGGCATAAATACTGTAATACGTACAGAAAACTCCTGGAACAACCTCATGTTGATTACGATTTGACACAGGGATGGTTAAGCAAAGGTGAATTTAAGTAAAAAGATGAAAGGTTAATACTGATGACCCAGGATAGTGGACTATGTACACGTTGGTTTACAAAGTCAATTGAACATATGGGAGAACACATAAATACAATTTCTGTAAGACAGAACTGGAAACAGTTGTACATATTGTTGCTGGGTATGTTACATTAATGGCAGAGGGCCTGTAATCTGAAAGGCATAATAACATGGCAAGAGTGTTGCACTGGAGATTTTGCAAGCATTACAATATTGAAGTAGCTGAGAAGCATTGGAATCTTTAGGCACAAAGCATTGTAAGAAATGATGAAGTTTATATCACATGGGATTTACCCATTACCAACAGTTCAGAAAATAGATATGAGAAAAGCAGATATAGTAGTCGATGAAAAGAAGACATTGAAATTGCTACACCCAGTGATTACATTGACTTATGTGCAGAGAAGCACAAAGTCATAAAATACCAGGATTTGCAGGCAGAAATGAGAGCAATGAGGAAGAAAGACCGTCATTTCCAATAGTAGTAGGAGCAATGGGTGTTATAAAACAATAATTTTCAGTCTTATTTAGGCATGCTACCAATACATGTTACTCCATATGAATTGTAGAAGGAGTAATTTCTGAGCATCTTGAGGGTGCTGTGAAGAGCGGATTTTGGCCAACATCAAAGAATGAAACAATACTAATTTCATGAACTTTAATCATACCCTGGCTTAGGAATTGGGTCCATTCCCATTATGGTATTAGAAATCCGAAAGACTTGGAGAAATTAAACCAAGAGCATAACCTCTATACACCTCTATACATGAGAATTAGTACAAATAGCAGTACAATTGCAATACCGTGAAACTCAAGAAAAAAAATGGTGCCTTGTTCCTTGTTCCAAAGTTTAATTTATTTATTTATGTCTGCATTCGTTTTCTAAGACAGAGCAGTAATCTACAGAGATCTTTTTCACACTCAGCCTGGGAGTGGTGTCTGGTTAAGTGACTTGCTCAGAGCCACACAGTTAAGCAATGGTGGTTGAGGGAATCAAACCCTGCACCTCTGAACCATGGAAAACAGCTCTTTAACAGATCCTTAATTTTCTAAACCAACTACCAGACTAGCTTATAAAGAACAAACCTCTTCTGGTCAGAGAGTTGGAGTTTACACTTATGTAAGCTATAGAAAAAAATGTTCATTGGAGCTGCAGTCTGTTGTTTAGTTCCCTTGTAGGAAAATACTTTTCTGAAGCATTCTACCAAATAGCTTGACAGAAAAGAACTGCTGATGTAACTATATTTTGTTTTTGTTTTTTTTTGATTTCTCATACTGTGCCTCATTACACTTGTATTGCAATCTGCTACTTTGAATTTATGATACTTGCTTTTCTTCAATAACCAGTTCCTACCTTCTCTAACCAACATCTCTCTCTCTCACTAATGTCCTTTCTTTGTCTCCTCTCTACTTCACCCTGATACCTATCCTACTGAATCCACACAACTAACCTGTATTTAATTTATTTTCTCTACGTAGCTACTCTCCAGGCAAATAAACTGTTGTTGACCCTCCCCCCCCAATCAAGTCAGGAACGACCAGCAATTCCTCACCATAGATCATCCATCCTAACAAATCTCCTCAAAATTTAATGCATGTTAAACCTACTCTGCCTGTAATCACAAGTTTGTTAACTGTAGCTCACCACTGATCAGTCCCTCCTGCTAGATCTCAACCCTGCTGTCTATCTAAATTACTTCTTTTTCCCACTGTTCTATCCTTAACTTTTTTTACAATCTATACCTGTAATTAACTTCACCACTTTTTCCTCCCAAAAACAGAACCTACACCCTCTGTCTCTGTTCTTGCTTTTACACTCACCCTCATCTTCCTTCTTCACCACACTCTTTGTTACTTTCTCCTCTCCTTTTAATCCCTCCTTATCATGTAACAATCTCCTGTTCATCTATTATAATGTCTCTCCCACAAAATATTTAACTTCACACACTTAGCCTCTCCCTCTTCATACTTACTACCTAACATCCCCCCAACTACACAGCTACCACACCTCCCACACCATAACTAGTCCTCTCCCCCCACAAACACCACACTCTAACATCAAAATTGCCCCTGAACTGTATAATGTAACCTACATAGATTACCTCCCATATAAATGCCTCCAGCTAAATGCCAAATCCTACATATGTCTCATATATTACAATCTCCTATCTAAAATCACTACCATCCAAGCTTGCATCTCCACTCATCTAAAACTCAGTGGAGATATTTACTCTAACCCAGGACCTATCTACTCTTTTCCATTACCCACCACTCCCTCCACACTCCCCTCAAGTGGTATTCTTACTAAAGGCTCTAACCTTCTATTACTCAGCATGAACCTTTGAAGTATAGCTAACAAAGTCCAAGATTTCCATGCCGCCATATCCCTATATATCCCTGTTATCACTGACCTAATTGAAACCTGGCTAAAACCTGATGTCAACAGTGATGAAATTCTCCCCCAGGATATAATGTGACAAAAAGAATAAGCAGGATGGAGTAGTAGTTATAATGTTTAAACAAAACTGAAAAGTGGAACTTATTAATCCACCCAAACCCCTGCTACCAATTCTGAACTATTATGCACTAGACTTGAACTTAACTAAAAAAAAAAAAACATATAATAATCATTGCAGTTTACATTTCCCCAGGTAATAACCACAACTCAGTTGAGGATATTCTCCTCTGGATATGCTTAGCCTTCTCACAAGCAACTATTATTATGGGTGACCTCAACACTAATTGGCTATATTTTAACTCAGCTATCCCCTCAAATTTCATCAATCTACACAGCTTCTCCCAGGTTAATCAAACTCTTATTAGAATAGAAAAAGCCACTAAAAGGGAATCGGTACTCATCTGGATACTCACCAACAAACCCTCCCTTGCCTTCCAGTCAGGCTGCCTCGTTGATGGTATCTCCCCACTTTCTTACTCAGACACCATATTAATCCGACTAGGCAATTCTGCTTCTGCATAATTAGAAACAAAAAGAACTTCAATATGCAAACATTCCTATCTCTTCTTCATCTCAGTGACTGGTCCCCACTTAAAAGCCTCCCCCTCGATGCTGCTCCTGACTACTTTAATAACACCCTCTTTACACCTTTAAACACATTATCTCCATGCAGATCTACGAGAATCAAGTCTCACAATGGCCCATGGCTATCTAATAAAAGTAAAAATTTACTAAAATATAGAGACAAAGCCTGTTTTTTCTGGCTTACCAACAATCTAGTCAATCTTAATCTTTACAAACAACTTTTCAACAAAGCCAAATCAAGCTTCACAAAAAAGCCTACTCTACTACCATACAGCAACAGAATTACGACGACGCCAAGAAATTTTGGGCCTTAATAAAAATCTTTTCCACCCTGGCAACACATCCTCCCCTGCACCCTCTACATCCATTACTACTGACAACATTGCCACCCAATTAATTACTTTCTTTATAAACGCCATGCTGTTACTCACCAACTCGCATAACTATACTCTTTCATCCATACCTACTCTATTTAGCAATTCCATTGACTCCTTTTCCTTCCAACATGTCCAGACATCCACCATAAAAAAAAAAAAAAAAACTTCTTGCCAAACACCTGCAACCCCTGCAGCTGATAACCTATTGAATTCTTAAAAATAGCTGCCCCAGCTATTGCCTATCCTGTAGCTATCTTAACCAATTCATCTCAGAACAGCATATCGCCACAAGCTGGAAAATATCCCACATTCTTCCCTTGCACAAAGATGGAAACTCCACCGATTTCTCTAACTACAGACCCATTGCTGTTCTACTCCCCTTTTCAAAACTCTTGAAAAATGCATCCACATGCAGCTCTTAAATTACCTGTTATCCAATAACCTCCTATTGAGCACACAACATGGGTTCTGCTCCCACCATAGCATCATAACTGCCCTCCTAAGCTTTACCAACACCATTAACCACCACAGAAATAATGGACAGTTTGTCTCCTCTATCATCTTAGATCTCTCTAAAGCCTTTTTTTACACAGTTCCTCACCAGAAACTCTTTGATGAACTTGAATCTCTAAAACTTAGCTCCTCTGCACTATCCTGATTCCACAACTATCTATCTGGTCATCAGCAGGGTGTCAAATGGCAACAGGAACTCTCCTCACTTTTACCTGCCACCCTTGGTGTTCCTCAATGTGCTATACTTGGCCCCCTTCTTTTCAGAATATTCACTAATTGACTACAGTTTTCAACCTCACTAGCCTTCTTGGTCCAATACACAGACGACTCTGCTCTATTCTGTGCAGCTCCTTCCCTCACCCAACTAAGTAGTATAACCCAGCAGGCTTTCCTGTCCATTGAGTCATGACAGTCTGATTCACATCTCTTACTTAACCCCTCCAAAACCAAACTGATGCTCTTTCTCCCCAGTAAATCACATAATCCCTGTACCCCTTTCCAAATACATTCATCCAGTGACACCTTAATATCAGCAGTATCCCACACAAAATTATTAGGTGTTCTCATTGATAATAACCTAAAATTTGATGCCCACATAGCCCAGTCCATGAAAAGCAGTCATATTAAATTATGTTCTCTATATAAAATAAAACCTTTCCATACAAATTCCACAAGACGAAACCGAGCCAGAACCCATCTCCTTTCTACCCTTCTGTACATCTCCCATCCTTACAAACCTAAGTAAGACAGAACTATCTAAGCTGGAACTCTGTAATAACAAAATCACAAAATTCGCTATCAACTCAGCCCACCAAACACACCACTGCTCTGTCTTACAGCAACTGCACTGGTTAGAATTACCTCACCAACTAACAGATACCCAACCCTCCTTTGATCATCATCTTATTCACCAACCTGGTAAAACTCCCATTCTGCAAATCATGCTTCAGCCCTACTTTAATAGTAATATTCTAACTATATCACCAGAAAATAGAATTCCATCCCTGAGCCCATCTTAAGCACTCCTAATCCATTTCACTTCCAAAACTACTAAACCAGTTCTTAGCTAACAACTGGATCTGCTCTTGCTCAAGCCATGGTTGACAATCTCTTCTTCCTCTATCCTTTCCCTCTCACTCCCTACTTTATCTCTACTTGCCCACTCTCAGTTTACCTTCACTATCCTAATTAATATTTCCCCTTCTCCTCCCTACCTCCTGTTAATTACATGCTATTCAATTCTGTTCCCCTAAACTCCAATCCCTTTCCATCAGTTACTCTGGAAGATACTCAGCTATTACTGTTCTTGTAAAACCTAAATATAGTTCTGTGTTTTTGTAAAAGCTTTCAAATATTACTCTCTGTAAAACTCTTTGTTCTGTAAATATTCTACATGTTGTATAAACTCCAATTATTGTTCACTGTATAATTGTTTGTTTCAACTAATTTTATCTGTACTGGAGCTTTTCTCCCCCAAGCCTCCTCTGAAAATGGGCTACCACCCAGTCAGATCATCCTGGTAAACAAAAGTAAATAAATAAATATCTGCTGATCAAAGGCATTGCGTGAAAATGAAGTATCCTAGTAGGAGGTAGTGGTTAATGATTTTTTACATTAGTAAGGAAGAAGATAATCTGCCTCTTAGTGCATTTAAAAAAATTGCTTTATTGAAAGAAAGTATTAATCAGAGTGGAGCAAGATACTCCTAATCTACTAATTTTGTTGAACAGAGTTGGGAACCTGTTACAGTTCATGGAGAACCCTACAGTCATGTTTGGGAGGTGTTACTCTAATGTTTGCAGAAGTATACCTTTTGCAGTGATAAATCTTGCCTCAGGTGTTAAAAAAATGGAAGATTCTGTATTTGCTAACTAGAATGTTTTTTATGCTAGTAGTTACATAAATGAGATGCTGTGAACTTCGATGGAAACATTTTAAAGTGCTGCACAGTATGTGGGACACAGTATGTGTGAGGCAACAGACCACTTCTGGAAGGCTGGGACATGCATTCAGTTGTTCCAAGTAACATGGTTTTAGTTTTCTTGATATTTAGTGTTTGACTTAATGAAGTGAGCCAAGGATGACCTCTCTTGAAGTAATTTTCACTTACAGATATCTTTCAACTGTTGAGAATTTTGCAGAATGTACAGATTTTTACCTCATATTTTGGTCTATTCCTTATAGCTTGTATTCTGGTAAATAATTGAGGATTGAAATCCTGAAATAATGATATGTATTTGAATTTCAGAACTTGTATCCTTCAGATAGTGGATGTTAAAACAAAACCTGCTGTTCCAGTAATTTCTTAGTTTAAAGGAACAATATTTGAAATCTGTCCACCGATTATGTCTTGCTTTGTCCAGATTTCTCTGGCTTTGTCCAGATTTCTTGTACTAAGAAGTTGACAGGTATTGTTACAGATCTAATGCAGGAATATCAAGAATTAAAAATTCAGATTACCATATCTTCAGTACTAAATAATGCTAAAATATCAGGGAATATGAACTGGAATATGACATTACAACAGTAAACATCAGGCAGCTAAGGGTAAGAACATCGGGCAACATCTATGTTAACTTTCTGAGTATGGAATAGGCATGTTGATTAAGAAAACTAGGCATCCATTGAAGTTGTGGGTAGAAGAAAGTAGTATTGCACTGAAGCAGAGACTTTTATCAAGTTAATAAAGAATGGCAATGAGTTTCCTTGGGTTCATGCCATTGATTGTATGGTTGGTGAATGAGGTGGATTGTGATGGAGTTAAATAGTGTGATTTTTTCTGGAACTATATTGCTTGGAGCTGAAAAGATCCCATGAATTAAGAAAAGATGAAAGGTGTGAAGTTACATCTCTTTTAAGAGTCTTTGATTGTGGATATAGAATAGCCATCTCCACTGGCATAAAAGAATAAAGCCTGATTACAACCCATGTGTCCTCACTTCAACTAGTAGCCCAGGCACCTGCTGATGCTGGCACTGGGAGGGAAGGGGCTTTACTGATTTGCTTTCGTCAGGAGAAGAGATGGGCTTTATGTCCAGAGTCCTATATGCACTAGTTTTCCAAGTGTAGACTAGAGAAATATACATGGGTTCCTCTTCAGTGGGAGAAGGGATGTCTGCAGTTTTATGCTGCTCATGGAAGTGAGCAAAACTCTTGCAACATGCATGTTCTGTGTCTTCTATATAAATGACTAGAGTTAGGGGTCACAGACACTCCAGCCCCTGTAAGCAGTAGTAACAGTTGTCAGATACCCCCCCCCCCCCGCCCGCTAAACTAATGTGCTAGCATTAACAGGGCTGATGTTTATGGCTTTAGTATAGGATGTTCTTGGATTTTTTCTTATTTAAATTTATTTAAATTGATTTATATCAGTAGAAGAGTATACCCCCTTTAAATATGGCTATTGCTTAATTATACTCCTGATTGAATAACAGTTTTTCAATTGAAAGTTTTATAAAGGTAGAAGGGTTTTGACTAATTTCCAGTTCTGAAGAAGTTTCTGTCAGCATTTTTGTGAGATGAAAGTGCTTAACTTTCAGACTGTTATTTGTCTATTTATCTCATCAAGGATCAGCTCTGAGCCCTTTCTTATTTGCAATGGTGATGGACAGGTCGACAGACGAGATCAGACAGGAGTCCCCGTGGACTATGATGTTTGCAGATGACATTGTGATCTGTAGTGAGAGTAGGGAACAGGTGGAGGAGACCCTGGAGACGTGGCGATGTGCTCTAAAGAGAAGAGGAATAAAGGTCAGCAGGACTAACACAGAATATATGTGTGTGAATGAATGGGAGGATAGAGGAATGGTGAGGATGCAGGGAGTAGAGGTGGGGAAGGTGGATGAGTTTAAGTAATTGGGATCAGCAGTTCAGAGTAATGGTGAGTGTGGAAGAGAGGTGAAGAAGAGAGTACAGGCAGGATGGAGAAGAGTGTCTGGAGTGATTTGTGACAGACGAGTACCAGTAAGAGTGAAAGGGAAGGTCTACAAGAGGGTAGTGAGACCAGCTATGTTATATGGGTTGGAGACAGTGGTGTTGACAAAAAGGCAGGAGTCAGAGCTTGACGTGGCAGAGTTGAAGATGTTAAGATTTGCACTGGGTGTGACGAGGATGGACAGGATTAGGAATAAGTATATTAGAGAGTCGGCCCAGGTTGGACGGTTTGGAGACAAAGCCAGAGAGGCAAGATTACGTTGGTTTGGACATGTGCTGAGGAGGGATGCAGGGTATATTGGGAAAAAGATGCTAAGGTTGAAGCTGCCAGGTAACAGGAAAAGAGGGAGGCCTAGGATAAGGTTTATGTATGTGGTGAGAAAGGACATGCAGGTGGTTGGTGTGACAGAGCAAGATGCAGAGAACAGGAAGAAATGGAAACAATTGATCTGCTGTGGCGACCCCTAACGGGAGCAGCCGAAAGAAGAAGAAGAAGATTTGTCTATTTATCTCATAATAAACATATTTTTAATTTTACATTCCAGCATGTTGTGTGGTGATTTTGCACCTACTAGTTCTCTGAACACATGCTACCTGTTTCAGTTCATCTCCTAGGTAAATGTTAATCCCTATGTGACTCATTGGATAGCAAATAGGTTCCTTTATAGAACCCAGTAAATTAGGGTGGGAATCTCTACTTTCCCCCGAAAGACTTGTCACTAATGGCATACTCCAGGGTTCAGTCCTTGTGCCACTCCTCTTTGGCATTTACTTCTCAGAGGTTAAAGCAAATGTTGAGTTTATAGCTGACAAATGTGCCATCATAAACTCTCCAGAGGACACCAGAATCCTCCAAGAGGGACCTTCCCTACAAATACCAGGGAATGTGTACATCAAGAATCCTTTGAGCAGTTTAATAGATCATAAATACCATACTTTAGAATTTCAGGTTTCTGATGCAGAAGTTCTATATGTATTTGCTTTTGGAGGGGAGCAGTATTAGGTCCCACAGTTTGGAGTCATGGTTACCAGACGTGAGTAGGAAACCTAACTAAACTTAAATTAATTCATATCTTATATGTGGAAGTTGATTCTTGCTTTGCTCTATGTGATACTCTGCTGCCTTGGTGTCTGGACTTCAAGAATAAAGTATGAGTAGATTTCAATGCTGTTCTGGTGATCTGGCCCAGGATTCTGCCTGTGCTAACTCAAAATTTCAACATTTCAGAATTCTCAAAGTTGTAAGACCCTACTTTCACTTAAAGAAGGACAGAATTTGTCTATCTTGCAAGGCCAATAACTGAACTTTGGCAAGGCAGTGAAGAATGATACGCAAAGGAGATCAGAATATGATTGCTCCTTCCAGAGCTGAATGATTGAAAAGGAGCAGAGATGATTTGATGGCCTCCATTCTAGTACTAGAGATTTGATGACTAGACCAGAAGGCATGCTACACATCCTGGAGGCATATAACCATAGCAAACATTCAGTCTGGGTGTCCTTTTCTGAACTCATTGTTTTCTGTATCAGTGAGTTTGTATATGTAGTTAGCCTCTACTGGGCAGAGTTTCTAGGACCAGTCACATTATCATAACCTAAAGAAGTGTTGGCTTGCGTGTCCCAGATTAGCACCCCAAGTCTGGATGATTATCTTATGCTTTGTGTAAACTCCAATTAACTGTAGTTGGGAAATTAATTGTGGCCATCTTTAAGTGGATTTGGTTTAAGGGGAAAAAGATTTCCCCAGAATGGAAGGACCACCTGTATTTTACATATATGAAGGAGATGCAGATTTACTGGATAATTGGAGGAACCTGGTATTCCTCAATGTGGGTTATAATAGTTTGATGAAAATTGAAATGCAGCAGAATCAGCAGACTTTGGAACAGCTAATTAGCTTGTACCAGATTTACAGAATGCAGAAGATAGATGCAGTACAATTTTCATATCTTATGAAATAAATTCATCATTCCAAGCCATCTGCAGCATGGTCATGGCCTTTACAGGTATTAATAATGCATTTAACAAACATATGTCTCTGCCCCTGTCCCTCTGTGTATTTCAGGGGGTCTATATCAGAATAACGAAAGCGCATATGTGTGACTACATAAAAGTCGACAAGTAATATGAGCAACCTGTAAATAGCGAATGTCCACATAATCAAATTTTTCCTAGTGAAAAAATTCACATGGCCATTTGGAAAAAATAAAAATTAAAAACCATTATCAGGTGGGGGGCTTTGCCCCCAGACCCCAACGAAATATACCAACTCTGAGATCGCACTATAGTGAAGGAAAGGGCAACTCCATGTAGTTGGCCAACTACCTCCGTGCCCTGTGAGATATTCATTGAATCTCTTAAATGTGGTTCGATGAATATGTCTCACTATTTACATGTTCACTCAAAAGCAGTTTCGTGCTTCTAATATAGACCCGTATTTCAGGGCCTTCATTGCACAATTAATTCATGTTTTCAGTCATTGTTGGACAAATGCATAGATTGTACTCTGCATAATGACTGGCTGTTAGACTAGGAGATTCCTATTCAACTGTATGTAAAGCAATGTTCTCCAGTAATTGTTTTACGGGTATAATTCTCTAGTCCTTTAATGTTCCAGTATATTCACTCAATGGTCATTAACATGTGTGTTTATATCCCTTTCTATTTAGATTATGTGAATGATTAAATGATTGTGACACATCCTTTTCATATCCGTGTTACTACATCCTATAATCCATCAATAAATGTCTATTATATATTGCTATGTGATACATTTTTTTCTGTATTAGACTGCTGCCTTTAAGTCATGTCATTTTTTTATGTGAAAAAGAATTTACCATCTGTCCTACAGTTATTCTCCATTTTCTCCGTAATTGCTGTGCCATATTTCTTACAGTTGTATCTGTCACTGTGCTTACTGCCATATAATATCTGTAATACAAATTGTGCATTTTGTAACTTTACTTGTATAGATAGCTATTGTGCAAATACTTACAAATTCCCTTTTTTATATTTGTATTTTTTCTCCTCGTGATTTCATTGAAAAATGGGCTTTACTAGAATACTGAGGTTGTTTTAGAAATGCAGCTACCATTGGTTAATGGATATCAGGATGCCTTTTTATGTAGCTGATTTTCTGTGTCTGCTGTCTTATGGCAGACTTTTTATGGAAAGTGTTAAATATATTACAGGTTGTAGATAATGTATGTTTCCAGCATGTCAGGCCTGAATGAATGTATAAAACACTTTTTTTTGTGTTTACTATATGTTCAGTAATTTGGGAGACTTACTCTGAATATTAAATTTTGGTTTTCTCTGTGACTGATCAAAATTATTTGTTGTATCATTGATATGACATGCACCTGGGAGACATTTTCGATTACTACAATCAGTCTGCTTTTTTTTTATTATGCTTTAGGTGACCACTTTCAGATTGGATATGTTTTGTTGGTGATTAACGCTACACTCTTACTGTATATGTCAAAGAATTAAGGTGGGGATAGCTGTGAGTACTCTGCAGTGACTTTTTTATTTACAATTGAGAAATTGCCTAAATATTTAGGATTATGATTTGGCCTCTCATCATAACTTACTTATTATGTGTTCAAGACATGGAAGCCAAGAAATTCACCTTGAGAGTGAAGCGCGGGAGGTTAATCTTGGCACCCATATCGAGAACACATAATATTAAGGTACAATCAGAAATCCAGTCATAATTTTTTTTGGTGCATGGATATTTGTCTGCTCCATATACTACCTACAGAAAAATAAAATAAAATTTAAAAAAAGCAAAAAAAAAAAAAAAAAAAAAAGGGAAGTGTTGTGCTCACTTTAAAAGCCAGTAATGCACTGGGAACTGCTTTATGTCTTCAGTATTACCTGTGTAAGGGAAGCAGTTGTTTCCCAAACACCTTTTTAGTGAGTGTAATGTTGTAGACTGTGGACAGAAACAGAGTTGAAATTAACCCATTTCATGTTCTGCTGCTGTTTGCTGGCCAGCGGCATGAGCTCTTAGTGGCCAGTGCCAGACACAATCTTAACAGTACATTGAGGGTACTTCTAAGCATTGTTAAGATCATGTATTGTACTATAGTGGTGCTGAACCAGGATGTCATTTAACTGATGTCTGAGCATAATAATGGTGGTCCCTGTACTACAATGTCATTTTATGTTATGTGCTACATTATACTGTTCTTTCATATTTGTTTAATTACGGTTACTTAATGTGGAGCTTTTGTCCCTGGGCCTTTGCTGTAAATGGACCTGTGTCCAGTTGGACCATCCCGGTAAACAAATGTAAAATAAATAAATATATAAAAATAGTTGTAGGATATAATTATTTTATACTCTTTTTTTGACCAGTGTCTTGGGACCTTTTACCTCCATCACATCATCCCCCTTCTCAGTCACAAGGGTCTTCATTTTAATATCTTATCCAAAAGATTGTATTTTAAAAATGATACCCTCTTAAATTCCTGTTAAAATGTAAAGAGTGTAAAAAGACATTATACTTCATTTACACAAATATTTCTTTAGGTGTCAAGTGTTTTTGAAAATGCACACATTTTAGCCAGTACAATGTAAACATTCTTTTCGATGGCATGACATAAGAGATAAAGGGTGATCTAGAAATGAGAAGAAGTTTAATTAAGTATACACAAATAATGTTTTGTGTGTATTACCACTCTGTGTCAATACTTCTGTTGGTAATAATCTTTGCTAGATAAGCAGTTACTGTGTTGTCAAGTGAATCGGTCTCATGGTTCCCATCAGAGATGCAGTATTTTGGGGCTTTTAAGCACTTACTACTATTCCTGAGTCATTAGCATTTTCTGTCTTATGAAGACAGGAGGTGCAGTGTGTGCATAGTATAACTGTTTTCCACACTAGACAAGAAAAAATGTTGAATAACATGGTATCAGAAAAAAATTGATTGTTATCCACCTCACTTTTACTTAAGTTAAAGAATATATGTGAACAATTTCTCCCAGATATTGGAATTATATTACAAGCTTTTAACATGCAAGAAGTGTGCTGCTGCTTAAGTTGAACCTTATTTTGCACAAATTGATTCAAGTAGCTTATCTGCTCTTCAAGAAAATAAAATCTACAGCAACTGCTGGAACTTTAGTTTATACACTCATATCTTAACATGTAATTAACCATTCAGTGGCAACAATAGCTTCTGGTTTGTCAGTAATACTCTTGAACTTGTGAATATTGAGCAATACTTACCTTTTCATTCTATCCTTCATTTTCACATTAAAGTGGGCCATCAGATTAGCCTCGTATTCAGTATTTGTATTTCTTCACCAGAGAACTTCACTGGCTCATTTTTTGTCTGTACAGATGTTTTAATAGCCCTTATAGAGAGGCAGGTATATGCCCTACAAATTGCTGAAACTCAAGCCAGTCCATGCACTTTTTTTTGTCCTTTTCATGTCCACCCACTTTGGATGTGGTTGTCTGCATTATTTCTGCCCTTTTGCAAAAAAAAAAAAAATGCTAATTTTCAACAAAGTGTGAGCATACGAAAACGACATAAATATATAACAGAAAAGTTTTTGCACATTTTTGAGTATTCTCGTGATGTAGCTATCCCCTAGGCTGCTCTCACTTCCATAAGCACTACCTTTCACAAGGTCCCGTCATGTAATTTTTGGGCACTTACAGGAGTGCAGCAATGTGTGCACTACTATTATTCCTTGGTACCTCATTTTCCACCAATAGTGTGTGCAGTGTTTCCTCGTACTTTGTACATCTAGAAATCAGTAAATGTGTGTGTTATTATGTAAATTTAGAACTAATCTGTTTTATTCATCTGTACTATATGCATATATGCACATTGTATGTATGTTTACGTTACCTGGCTTGAGACTCATTTTCAGTAGAGCAAAAGTGAATAATGACAGCTCAGTAAGAAGATATTTTGACATCTATGGGTTTTTTTGTGACGCTGATTTTTTTGTATTGCTTCTGTTTTATCTTATTCTGTCAAGTTGTTGTGTTGTGCACTTGTTGATTTTGACATCTACATTTTCTGTGATCTAACACTGTACATTTGTTGTATGCTGCAGCACAGACAGAGCCTGCAATTGGTTATAATCAATCAGTGTTCCACCCCAGTAAACAAAACAAGCAGTAGGACAGAGGGAATTAATGAAGCAATGTAATAAGCATTGTAGACCAATAATAATTATCAATCAAGAGACGTATTGGAGTTGTTAAGGCAGTCAGAATTGTACAATGTTGGAGTAAAATACCTAGTATTGCAAGGGCATTCATAAACTTACAACAGAAAAGAGAAATTCAGTTAAATAACAATATATTGTTACCCACTAGTATTTCCATCTGCTGTCCTTCACCTATAACTAGCCGTAGATACTTGTCAGGCACAGTACTCTGAGAATTTAACTGTACATAAGCACTGTAACATGAACTTTAGTCTAATGTCTAGATCCACTCTCTTCTTAACTGAAATAGGATAACTATTCCCTTTTGTGCTTGTCATTGTGGATTGCCTCTTTCTTGCCATGCATAACACAATGTGATGATTCAGCATTCACATTTCAATTTTTGATCAGCTTTCCTCTTTGACTTACCTTAAGGAAATACTGTACTGTTAATGTTTCTGTCCTGAAATTTGACCAGAGTAGTACAACTAATGGTTCTGTTCCCAGAAGCCTGACCATCATGAGCAGTAGTGATCTCTGCTTTCTGAAAGTCTGTAGGCTTCTGTCCCCAAGGCCAGCATTGCTCTCATTAGAAATCATTTGTTTATAAATAACACAGTTCTCTGTTACTTTGCAGATTATCACATCACCTTCTCAGACATTATCTTCTTTTTTTAAAGCATCTTTATTAAATCGCAATTGAATGATGACATGGTACACATACATTCTTAGAAAAACACATAGTGACACTTTCATTACTTTCCAGACATTTTCTTGTACTAAGCACAGTATAGAGTTATCCTTTTGGATGTGTCAACATTGTACAAGCATTCACGCATCCTTTGACCTGTTATCAGGCCAAGCAGTATCATGAACCAGTTACAGAAAAATTAATAAAGCTAATTACAAAAGTAATGAGTTGTAATTGTTTTAGGTGTAAAAGCATTGCTCATTCTGCGACTTAACTTGTAACTTGTCATAAAAAAGATACACTATCTATAATCAGAAACAACATAAAATGGTGCAATGAAATGGATACAAACGGTTTGCTTCAGGACCATTACATTTCATCAAATAATGTGCTTAAACATGAAGTGCTAAACAGTCACACCGAAGAGAAAAGTCATGAATAACCACAGAGAAGAGTAACATTCCAAGAAGAAGAATTTTCAAAACATATTTCTAATATAGAAAAATGGTACAACAATGTAGCTCACACTGAAGACACAAAAAAGAGCTTGCTTTGTATAGCATGTGGCAATTACTCTACCCCAAGATTATAACTGAAATAAAGAGGACTTGTAAATTTGAAATGAAACCATCTATCCCCTTGTCTGGGGTTGTGTGACCACAAAATTATAATGCAGCCCCCACCCCCCCCCCATGAACTTCTGTCACCTCCTTTCTGCACTTGATCCTGGTGTCTGGTTTTACCGTTTCTGGCAGGATCCCCAGCTCTTTCTTACTAGTAACATAAGCTATGTGAGAAGTGAGCAGGTTAAGAAGCCACTGTTGCCACTCATGGAAGCTGGTGTCAACAGAATTGCAACCCTGCCTCCCTTATGTGCTGGCTTTGTATTGGTATGTTGCTGCCTGGAATGAGGTGTGTTTGGGAGAATTTTTGTCCTGGAATGAGGGATGGCAACATCCTCAAGCTTGCCAGTAAGGCCATGCTCTGAGCTTTGGTCTCCCTGTAGCCCATTTCTGACCATGTCAACACAAGCCTCCCCCCAAAGAGATGTAATTAGGCTATGCATTGCCACTCCTTTCTACCCCCAGTCAGGACCAACAAGCACCTGTGCTGCTTATTGAACCTAAATTACCTGGGACTTAGGACTTTGTTTGTCTACACTAACTGAACTTAGGTTACCTGGGACTTAAGGCTTTGTTTGTCTACCCTAACTGAGCTGGCTAGGTTTATAATTATTAAATGTTGTACACTGACTCACCAACAGCAATCTTTGCAACTCCCATGAATGCAAATCCATATTGCTGAAAACTACTTTCAGCAATAAAGAAACAAGATTTATTTTTTACCCAATGCACTCTCCATGTGGGGTGGACCACAATGACCCCAAGCATACATATGCTGTCTCCACATTCCCACAACAGTGGGGGAAACGTCGACCTAAATGATTGATGAAAATGATTTTCAGTGATTTGGATTCACACTAATGACATTCACAGTATTTGCAATCAGCAAATTGACTGTCTTCCCAATTAAGTAGCAAGTTGGTAAGGGAAATAGCACTTACAAATAAGATTGCCTTTTGTGATAAGCATGTACTTCTATGTTCATAACATATGAAAGACTGCATTTTGAAGCTCTCCATTCATGTATTAATGATGTTTCATGGATGATGCTTGATACACTCAGCATCTGTTGTTTTTGATTAGCTGAATTTGGTAGTCTATGCTGATGTGTTGCACTGATGATAAGGTGTGGATCCCTCACTTTAGCTGTATCACTAAGCTGCCTAAAAGCACACCCAATATATCTGCAGAACTGCACGTCATCACAGTGACATTTATTATATTATGATTATGAAGCTGTTCTGTTCCTTATAAAGTCACACTTCAATAGTCTGTTTATACCCTGTAGATATACTCCAAGGCTATAAAGTCAGCTCATATAAGCCCTGCCCTCACCATAAACATATTACAAATACTGCATTCTTTGCCCAAGCCAGGAATGGGCAGTAATCTCAACCTCTATAAAGCTAGCAGGGAAGGGACAGTGCACTCATCTCTTGGAAGTATCATGCTGGAGGAAGGCATGGGTCTGTGAAATATCTGTTCCTTTATTCTCTGTATTACCTTAGTGCTTAGTAAACCATTCCGCAGTGATTGCAGACTATCTAGGATACGTAACGTGAGCACTGCTCATTTCTCCGCTGACACCATAATTGTTAAAACCAGCACACACAAGATACCTGCATGTGAGAAAATGAATTATTCCTGCCTCACTGAAAAATGGAAAACAAAAATTCTGGGAAGCCTTATGTCAATAGCTTGGGAGATTTAGCATCTGTCGTGGCATGTAGCAAGCTTTTAGGTTTCGGGGGTGGGGAATATCTGCAGCTTGACTTATTTTCAATCTTGTGTCACTTGTCCTCGAAATGAATATCATCTCTTTCTCTTGCAAGGAGTGTATGGCAGAACACCATAACAAAGTAATCTTCCAGCCTCTTCAAATGTCACCTGTTGCTTTCTCTGTGTTTTTTCCTGCCCTTTATTCCCTGCTCTGCTCAATTAAGGGCAATCATTCCTTTTCAACTTAGGTTGTATCTTACATGTATAGTTTGGTTGCCCATAGCCACAGTTTCTCACTTGGTTTGAGCTATTTTAGTAATTCTAATTCTAAGCATCAGAGTCTTTTTTGTACATCTTACGATGTACTCACAGCTGACTGGCAACAAACTGATCTCTTTCCATTACCTGTCATTTTGGTATTTTGCTAATGTCTGCCTCTGTACTAGTTTTGCTGTAATTTGGGAATAAATGGTTTAATTCCAACACCCACAACATCACTGTAAAGAGTTACTGCACATAAAGTTGTTAAATTATCTGCGACAGATTCTTATAGGATGTTATTCTATTCTGCTGTGTTAAATAAAATATCTTGCAGTGATATTTCTGACGTGGCACAATGTTTTGGTGTTATAAATATTGTACATATGGCATATGCATCTATTCCCAGAGCAATATACACTGTTGTATGAAGTACTCATATGTAATTTGTCTCAGAATGCAGTGAAATTAAGAAGACATTTTAAATGACAAATGTTTGTTTACATTGTAGACAGAGAGCAGTGTTAGTGATTGCAATACTTTTGGTGAGCAATATAAGGATGCTTGATTTGCCAGAAAAAAAAAAACATGCAATATTATTCTCCTGTATTTTCACAATTTTATTATGCAGTTCCTCCATTAAGTGGGAATGATAGGAGTGGAATATCAAGCAGCTGTCTAAAACAAACTTTTTTTCGTGCTAGCATCTGAAAATGAGACATTTTATTTTGATGTAATGTTGTGGGAGAAATATCTTTAATGAAATGCTGGTGTAATTATTAAAATGTATTCAAGTCTTGTTTGACGTTGGCAAAATTAAACAGGATATGTAGCAAATAGCACAAAATACAGGGCAGAGAGAAACTTCCACAAATATACTGTTGCCACACAAATATAAAAAAGTAGTGGAATCTAATTGTTTAACAGTTTCTGCTAAGTTAAAATTATATGTCATAATGCATGAGCAACTATCTAGTCTTCAGAATTCAAATAGTTGATCTGCAAGTTGTTTTTCTCTAGTTTTTTGAGGACTTTTAAGTCAGAATTATGATTTTCTTTCATTTATAGTATGCTAGACTGTAAGAAATTAGCATAAACATTGTATAATATGACTCACTGTCCTTGTTCAAGGATGCTAATATTTTAACACTGTTTCTAAGGTTGAACCAGCAAAGGCAATTTACTCTGATTCATTAAATGCTGTTGAATTTTTTATTGTTAGTTTGCTGCGTAGTTGTCTGATTTGGTTATATGATACTCCTCTCCATATGGTTGTTCATTTTCCTTTTTTAGTTGTCTCTTCATCTATTAATGTATTTTTAGCTGCCTTTATTATATTGTTTGTATGACAAAAGTGATTCATCTTAGATAAAATGTGAAATTTTGAAGCCTTCCAACAACTGCCAGTTTGAACAATTAAACTAAATGTAGTGCATATGCTATACTTTTAAAAATAAGCAATCATAATTATTAGAAATGAAGGATACCTCTCAACTATCCAGATTTTTACCTCATATTTTTGGTCTGTTCCTCATAACATTTTTGGTTTTCTGACTAATCACTGAGGATTGAAGAAAAAAAAATTACACGCATTTGAGTTTCAAACTTCATAACCATCAGAAAACTCATGCTAATGCAATCAACTTTCTAAGTTTATTATAGCATTATTTATGGCTTTGTTCAGATTTTGTGGACTAAGAGGTTGGGCGTTATGACTCGAAAAAACATTTAGTCAGCTCAGCTCAAGCTCCTTGACAGTTTTGGTGCATGGAAGGTGCCTTGAAGCATTGGAAGCTAGCTGGCTGTTAAATCCTTGGCAGGATATAACAGATATACCTAAGGCTAATGCAGCAGGGATCATTCAAACCTCTACTGTTATGGGAAGTTCAACTTTCACAACTGTACTTTGTGAGTAGTGACCAGGGGCGGCTCGTGCTATAGGACTGTGGGACTGCAGCCCCTCCACCTGTAAAATGGGTCCCCCACCTGTAAAAATCATTTAAATAAATTTCCCCATTCCCTGAACATATTAAAATAAAAAATTCTCAGACTCCACACATGCTTGCTTAGTTCCTGACTGCCGTGTTAGGAAGACCAGAACTCCAACCATGCATGCTCAGGCATTCTGAGCTCCAGACTGCTCTGTTATGCAGTCCGAATAGGGAAGGCAAAAAACTCCACCCTTCCAGCCCAGAGGTCTGTGCGGTGACAACCTCACCCACAGGCTGGGCCAACAGCAGGAGGCTGCAGCCTCCTCACATCTTGCAGGAGACCCAATGGCATGCACAGGTTATGGAGGGTGTGTGTGTCTGTGTGTGTGTGTGTCCGTGTCCCTGTAGCTTCATGGTGGTGGGTAGAGAATAAGGCTTGAACCCTGTACCTTGAGCCCAAGTGACAAGAGCCTGAATTCCCTACCCACCACCATTTGTAAAACATTTGCAGATTTTTGCCTCATATTTGTTCTGTTCCTCGTAAAATCTGTGGTTTCTGTATTTTTGTTACTTTACTTAACACAGCCAGTAGTGCAGTAGTAGCAGTGTTGCCTGACAGCTACAGGTTGTCTGGTCTGATTCTTGGCTGGGGTGCCTTCTGTGTGGAGTCTGCATGTCCTCCCTGTGTTTGTGTGGGTTTGCTCTGATGTCCTCAGTGGGTATTTGTCCCCGTTTTTTGGACTGTGTTCCCCATTATTGGCTTTGTCCAGGATGTTTGTGCCAAGGTTGAGAGCTATGGTGATAACTGAACTCATTAAATATGTTTGGGGGCTGTATTCCCCCATTATTGGTTTTTTGCAGGTGTTTTGTGCTAAAATGTTGACAGCTATTGTGAGAACTGAATTCACTAAATGGTAGCCATTTAAGTTTCAGTCTTCCTTTCTTTCATAAAAATAGATGATTTGGCATAGTGCCCTGGCTGTTTTTCACAGGGTCCTGGGTTCAATACTTGGCAGTGAAATGTATGGTGGTAACACAGCATTTTATTCTAGCAACTTTCCAACATTATACAAGCAATGTTTAAAATGTGTCCCTGGTTTTTGCCCCCCCCCCCCCAAATAAATGTTGGCTTTTTCCAGATTTCTTGTGCTGCAAAGTTCAGAGATACAGCTGAGTGTCGAGTAGATTTTACAAGGAGTTGAGAGCTGCAGGGGAACAAATGTTTAATGCTGCGTATGCCGAGTCTGCTTACATTGTAAATAGCACAACAGGTAGTGTACTTGCTTTAGATTGCAGAAGGCTGTGGGTTCTACTCCCACAGTAGGTAGATCCATTGCTGATCCTGTATTCTGTTATAAGGGATGGATGCTGCAGTCCTTTTTGGCGAAGATACCTAGTGACTATGAACCTGTTATCAGTTTGCTATCCATTCTCTATTATGATAGTACTAGCATTATCATTTTTTTAATGCAACATAGGCAGTTTATTTCTCAAGTGCAACAGGCACTTTATTTGTAGATGAAACAATGACATATAAAGTTGTGTGCTAGCAGTAACCTCTTCATTAGTTAACAGATTTCTTTAATGTGGAATTATTTAGATGACTTTTACTTCTTCAGAGATCGTGCATATTTACTGATACAGGTGGACTGTAGAACTTTGAGTAGACTTTTATGATGGAAATGTTCTGAATTGGGCAGTTTTGTCATTATTGATGCATGGATTTTGTTTCATTGTTTACTGGAAAAATGTTCAAAACAATAAATTTAAAATGCCCTCTTAACAACTGTACTGTATTGTACAAGGAATATAATTTAATACAGTCAGGAAGGTGTATCAAAGAGCATGTGTGTGTTTTGTGTTCAAGGGGCCTATGATTTGAAAACAGACCAAAATTAATCTTTATCTGCCACTGGCAAAATGTATTTTCTTTGAATGTGAGTTTCAAGGGCACAGAAGTTTTAATGCTAAGTCTAGTTTCATTGTGAGACTGCATTGCTTTGTTTAGCAGATATCTATTAGTGTTTATGCTGTAAAAATATATAATAAAACTTCCAAATGAAATCTATATCATCGCAGAAGTAAAGCAGTATGCACATTAAAGTGTTTATGGTAAATGGGGCAAAATAACCAAGGAATGGGACATTGGAATGGCTGCAGGGGGGAAGCTCCATTTGACCATGATTTTGTGAGGGGGGGGGGGCAGCAAACTCAGACATCCCTGGCTGAACTATACCTCTCAACTGTCTAGAATTTTGCAGAATGAATAGATTTTTGCTTCTTATTTTTGATTTCTTCCTCATAAAATTTTTGTTTTTCTGCCTAATCATTTAGGAATGAAGTTACTAAATAATGGCAGACATTTGAGTTTCAAATTTCATACCCTTCAACAAATCATACTAATGCAAGACCTATTACTATTCTATTATCTTTCTAAGTTTATAAGAGCAATATTTAAAAATTGTCTTTATTTTTGGGCCTGTGTCCCACTTCTGTGTATGGCTTTGTCCAGATTTCTTGCTCTGAGGTTGAGAGATATGAGTGTCAGAGCCATCACCGTCAGCCAGAGACATTTCAAACTGTGACCTACTTGTTGCACTCCACTCCCCATTGTAGTGGCTCTGGATGTGTCCAAGCAAGACAAGGAGCAGTTATGCAGTGTAAGTGTGCAGAGTATTCCCCCATCCAAGGTAGACCACAAGTATGACCGTGACTTTTCATCTGTCCTTGATTTTGCAGAATGTTCTGGTTTTCTGTTATATTTTTATACTGTTGATTTATGCTTCTTATTATTCAGAAAATGCATGCTGTTGCAGTGCCCTTTTGCTCTGTATTAAAGTACCAAAAAACAAAACTGAAAGAGGCAGCTAAAACACGACAATAAGAAGCTGAATATTTATTAGAAATAAAATGAAAAAATCCAACAAGGCCAAAGACATAAAATTCAGTAAGCGCTTTCACATTCAAAGGGAATGCTTCATCAGACTGTCTGATGAAGCATTCCCTTTGAATGTGAAAGCACTTACTGAATTTTAAGTCTTTGGCCTTGTTGGATTTTTTCATTTTATTTCTAATAAATAGTCGGCTTCTTATTGTCGTGTTTTGGCTGCCTCTTTCAGTTTTGTTTTTTGGGATTTTATGGACATTTGCTGCAACTGAGGAGCCTCTTCCTTGTCTTAGAAATTCTTTTTCAGTCTGTACTAAAGTAGCAATGCTTTAATGACGATCAGGTAAGCTTGTTGGAGATTGTAAGATGCAAGTAAGCTTTAATAAGCATACTGTTAAAGAATTACCAACAGTGAAAGCCTTTTCATTGTTGCCATGCAGAGAATATTTACATAACTGTATAACGTATAAGCCTTAGGTATTGAAATGCATATGACAATATTTGTAATAAAGGACAGGATTACAGTATTTTCAGAAGCTCATTACATTTGTTGGAGACGTGCAGTTATCTTTGCAGGCTTTACCCGTAAACTAAACAGAATGCCAATCTATCATGTGGGGTCCATAACTTGTGCAGTAATCCTTTAAGCAATTTATCTTGAGCTTGTTTCTTGTTCACTGTTCATTTTTTACTTTGATCATGTGTTCTCCATGAAACAAGTAGATAGTTGTTGTCAGGCAGAAGGTCTTTTTTGGATAAGAAACATTTTTACAAGTGGGGGTATCACAGAGATTGCTACTTTCAGCATGCTACTTGGTAATTTTATAAAGCTGAATATAAATTATAATTAGAACTGCAGTGCAAGGAGAAATGGTTTGAGCTGAATGCTGCTTGTTTTTTTATACTTGATTTTGACTGACATTCAAGTAATGTATTTAAAAAGCAATTTATTTTTTCATGCCTCACAACCTTTGTGTTTCCATCTAGATATTAAGTTGTCATGTAGCCAATGCATTGAAATGTTTATTTTCTTCTACACTTCATTTTGTCTTGATTGGACTCATAATGATGGTTTGGCACCCAGGGCAGCATATTTAATTAAAGTTCCAGTTGTTGTGGTTTTGAGTATAGCTGCACCCCTTTCTAGTTGGTCACACCCCTTCCCATTGGCCCCACCCATTCAGCTGTCTCCTGCAGCCCCCCTTTAATTTGAAGTCACCAGCCACCACTGGTAGTGACCTCCCAAATTTTTAGATGTTTTGGGGGATTGAATAATCAGTAGCCAAGTAAATAAGACATTATTATTCATAGTAAACTTCTTTTGTTCATTGGAGAGCAGTGATGGTTATAGTATATGAGTATAGGAGCATGCATAGCTAAGACTTAGCCAGGTCCAGCTAAGTGCTGCTGCTTGGACCTTTTGAGTGCAGCAAAACTCTTCCTTGTTGGAGATCATTGGAATTAGGCAGAATGGAATGCTTGTCTGATTGGTAACATAGCTAAAGTAGCCTTGTCTTACACTTTCTGAAATAATGAAGGAATATTGTTACTTTAGAAAGGACAAGCACTGTGTTACTTGAAGGCATTCTGAAGAATAGACATTTGTCCAGGTTTTTGCAGAATGTCTAGATAATTTTTACCTTAGATTTTTGGTCTGTTACTCATAAAATTTGTGAATTTCTTGCAAATCATTGAGGATTACAGTCACTGAATAATGGTAGACATTTGAGTTTCAGACTTCAGCTTATTTGGAAAATACAAAATCTATTATTCTAACAACATTCTAAGTTTATAAGAGCAATATTTAAAAAGATGTCCCTGATTTTGGCCAATAGTTTTGGCTTTGTCTAGAATTTTTCCATTAAGAGGTTGAGAGTTATGGATGGAGAGAGGCTCAAGGGCTAACCTCTGGGAAACACTTACTGATGAGTGCACTGATATCAGAGAGAACTGTAACTTAAGATGAAAGTCACATTTAAGGACTCAAGGTAACTATCCTTATTTTCTGACTTCATCCCACAGGGGAGACAAAGCCTCAAATTCCTATCTGTGAGTAGATTATTACGTATAAAAGAAAAGAGACTGCTTTTTTTCTGCATCTGCAATCTCATTTAGTTAAATGCTCTTTTGCTTGGACTAGAATATTGATTGCCCTTCATTACCTGGGGCTCAATACGCAATATCACTCAGCTAGAAAAAGCTGAAAATCAAATTTTCAGATTCATTGACTTCTCCAATAAATTTTAACTCCATTGCCTTGCTCTTCTTACCAAAGGAAAATGACTACCAGTATGTCACAAGACTTCTCTGTTCCTTAATACTCTTTCATAAAAAAGACTTCCTCTACTCAATAAATGTTGTCTTAAAAATCTCCACTTATTCTCAATTCTTTCTTTTTTTAACAGACCTCTCTTTACATTCTCTTAACTATCTACAACTAGCTGAGACTCTCTACTGGAACCCATCAAGCTGGTAGATAACCTCATTTCTTTCAAGAAGTCTATCTACTCTCACATGCTTGAAGAGAATAAGTGTACTCGTTTCAGGGAAATAGGTCAATATACATTATTATTCTGGCCCCCCTTTAAATAAATCACACCAAACACATAAAGCCGTTTGATGACCTTTATTGAATATTATTGAATAATAAATAGAAATAACAACAACTATCTTCATCGATAACAATCTCAGGGTAGTGTACCTACTCACACTGGATGAGTCATACCTCAGGGCAGCGTACCTACTCACCCTGTTACCTCCTCCACCAGGGCAGCATACCTACTCACCCACCAACCTTAAATAGGCAGTGTACCTGCTCACCTCCTGCCAAGCCAACCATTAACCAATCAATTTTCCTTTATTCAAGTAGCGTCCAGCAGCTCACTTACTCCCCCATGCAATGCATGACCACCTTCTTTAGAGGGAGAACAGAAGTGGACAATCCTGTCCCTCTTCTCTGCCTTAAACTCCCAAAATCTTCCAACCAAAATCAAAGGGAGGGCGGGAGGGACACCAACTCATGCCAGAATGTGCCTACTTCCTCTAAGCCCTACCACTTAACACTACTCTAAGTCTCTCCCTCCCCACATCACTTCCCCTAAGCTCCCCTTCTCTTTAACCTTTACCAACTAAACCCAAACCCTGCAATCTAACCTACCTACCAAAACACTCAAACCATTATCCTCATAAAGCTATAACCCCCCACCCATACTACCTGAAAGTGGGACCAGGACAAATTAGTTTGTCCCAAACTTCATTTTTCCTAGCCCCCCTTTAAATAAATCACACCAAACACACAAAACCATTTGATGACCTTTATTAAATATTATTAAATAATAAACTTTATTCACAACAGAACTAACAATAGCTATCTTCATCAATAACAATCTCAGGGCAGTGTACCTACTCACCCTAGATGATTCATACCCCAGGGCAGTGTACCTACTCACCGTGTTACTTCCTCCACCAGGGCAGTATTCCTACTCACCCACCAACCTTAAATAAGCAGCATACCGGGTCACCTCCTGCAAAACCAACCATTTACCAATTAATTCTCCTTTATTCAAGTAGCGTCTAGCAGCTCACTTACTCCCCCATTCAATGCATGACCACCTCCTTTAGAAGGGGAACAGAAGAGGACAATCCTATTATTTTTCTCCGCAACCAGCCTACTCCCCCTCCTAAACCATAGCCTCAACCATACCTTCTTAAAAACAACTTCAGTGTAGGTTAAATAAATCCAACCCCACCTCATTCAAATGCACCCCATCTGCTCGATACCAAACATCATCACCATCCAAAAAATCTCTATGTTCAATAGTTTCCATCCCCAAAATTCTTAATTGCCTAGTCAATCTCTGATTAATAAACCTCCTGACCCATTCAATAGCCCTATAACTATAACATTCCTCCAACACAAACGAGGAACCAGCTTTGATCAAACAATATCCATCCCAGGGATCAATTTCTGCAACCTCAACAAATCCTGTAGAATATCTACTAATCACTTCTTAGAAAGAATTCCAAGATCATTGCCTCACAAATGAATCACTAATATTCTAGGACACCCCACCCTCAATTTTACCTACTCAAACTCATGCATCAACCTATCCCACCTACGACCCCTAACACCATGCCAAGTCACTGACCATCCTAAATGGGACAAACCCATTTTTACCATCCTCCCTAACCAATGCATGTTTCCCTGCCTAGTGGATATACAGGTGCCCCAGGATGACAATCTGCTTTCCTAGAAAAGAAGAAAAGAAAATCATTAATCAAACCAACAACTTTTATCTAATATATGATAAAAATGCATTTGAAGACCACCTCCCCACTCTCTTAATAACTTCAGTGGAACTGCCCTCTCTAGCTAAATCTGAAGCCCTGCCAATTTGAAAGGAGTGAGCTGCAAACCTATCTGCTAGAAATTCCATGCAACGGAAAACCCTCCTAATCAAATGTATGAATCTGCTACTTGTCACAACCTTCCCATCCACTGAGCAAAAATTCAACTCCTATAAACTCCCCATCCATCTCCTCCTGAATTCTTTGGGCCACCTTACTGGACAAAGGCTAAAATTCCTATCAGGCTTAAGCACCACCAGTGAACCTTTACCCAGTTGATCTGTCTTACTCTTCTGTAAACCAATAGTAACCTCACCATCACGTATGATTATGTCCTTCCAAAATAATGAATCTGATAATTCTGAAACATGGAGAGCAAACTATAACCATACACACAATGTGCCCCACATAAAATAATCCAAAGACCCACCTTGTAATAACGCTAATCGCTTCATCAAATCTTTCAATACCACCATCATCAGTGGCCATCACGTATCCCCAATTCCCCAACCACTCTCCCCCACCCCTTCAACATCTGCCCTACTGTCCATGACTTTGTAAAATACTGCAATCCAGATACCCTAGCGAAAATACTAATAGCAGTCAAATCCACCCTGACAGTCTGCAACACCATACCTAGTCCCCAAGCTTGGGCTAAGTAACGCAACAACAATTCTTCTGACCATACCCCTTCCTCTTCTGGCAACTGTAGAACAAACTGATCAAAACTACAAAGAGCCCTACCGTAAGCCTTCCTTGTAAAGAGAGCCCAAGATTGACACACCAACCTCCTGACTACCTCGACCCAAGATTCCTCACCTCTTCTGGCAGGATTTCCAGTACTTCCTTCACCCCTGGAGCCAACAGCTGAAACCTGCAAAATTGAAATTGGGACAAGGTATCAGCAATATCATTCTTTACACCAGGCGCATGCACTGCTGTAAATGAATAGTTTATTAACAGACTCTGCAAAACCAATTTATGTAATACCAACAATAACGATTCCGACTTAGCCGACTTCTTTTGCAAAACCCTTACCACAGCCATATTGTCAGAATGAAAAACTACTCGCTTGTCCCATAAATGATCCTTCCAAATGACAGAAGCTACCCATATAGGCATCAACTCTAGAAAGGCCACATCACGCCTCCATACCTCTTTCCAAGCTTGAGGCCATTTAGCCACAAACCACTGTCCTCCAAAGTAGGCCCCCATACCAATGCCCTCAGCTGCGTCCACAAATAACTGAAGTTCCTCCTTCCCCACCCAGTCTGACTGCCAGAAGGAAATCCCATTAAAATGTCACAAAAAACAAGCCTACAACAACAAATCTTCCCGCACCAACCTGGTCACCCTAACCCAATGATGTTTACTCCCACCCCCTTTCTACATAAACGCTAACGACCTACAAAAGGAACGCCCTGGGTGTACAGCTCGACAGACGAAATTCAAAAGCCCCAACAACTCCATGACTGACTGAATCCATATCTTATCTGTGTTCAGCACCAATCTTATAGCTGTCCTAACCCTCTCTATGTTATCCTCAGGCAGACAAAACAGTCCCTGCTCCGCATCTACCGTTAATCCCAAAAATTCTAATGCGGTCACCAAACCTTCCATCTTATGCTGGGCCAATGGTACCCCCAACTCCTCGCACATGCTTGTAAACTCCAGCAGCCCTTCCTGGGCCCCTACCCGTCCTTCACCCACTAGTAGAAAAACTGCCTTCTACGTTCCCACCCTCTGCTGCCATACCCAATGTAATACCATACTGAACTTCTCAAATGTCGCACATGCCACTGAACAACCCATAGGCATGGCTTTGTCAAAATAATACTTGTCACCTACCATCATCCCCAGCAATGGCCAATCCTCTGGCCTGATTGGCAGCAAGTGAAAGGCAGACTCAATGTCAGTTTTTACCAGCCATGGCTCCCGAAATTCCCTAATCACCTTGACGGCATAATCCAAAGATGCATAATGCACCCTGACATGCTCCTTTGCAATAAAACTATTAACTGAACCCCATTCCAGATGAGACAAGTGATGTATCAATCTAAATTCCCCAGCTCGTTTCTTTGGGACTAACCCAAAGGGTGACACCTTGTAACAACAGAAGGGTGAACTGTCGAAAGGACCCAATAAATGCCCAGCCTGCTGCTCCTTCTCCACCAAACCCTCCAATATGTCCTCTTTACCTTGCACTGATCGCAGGTTCTTACAACCCCCCCCACTTCCTCCCACACTAGACATAATAGGAAACCCCCATTGAAACCCCTGTAATATCTCATTCTTAACTGTGAGGCCAGGAAACTGCCAGAGCATGCCCCGCAGGACCTCCACCTTAATCGGGAAAGGTGCCCATTCCCCTATTCCCTCTAAAGAACCCACTTCCCCAGGACCCACGAAAATTACCCCTATCCCCTACGGCTCAAAACCCTTGCGTGGAGGGAGACCCACCCTCCTGAGCCATAACAATGGAATTCAAAGTGGAAAGGTTGTGACAACCACAAAAAATGGTCAAATGACTCCCTCCACATCTTCAGCAAGTGTGTGACAATTTGCACCATATCCAAGAACAAGAGCCACTGTTGAAAGACCAACACACACCCACTCCATCTCCCCTGCTTACCCATTTGCTAAAGCCACCATAACTATCCATCATTGTGGCTAACCATATATCTGGATGATGCACCTCCCAATATAACGAATGGTCCACAACCTTTCTTTTGTGGAAACGCTGATCGTACCAGAGCCATGAATTGCCTAGCTTTAACCACTGTGCCTCCCAAATGGTAAGGAAATAACCCAGAAGTGGCAGGGCCAATGACCCATCTTTCTCCAGCTGCACAGCCATATAGTAAATAAAGCCTACCACCCAATTATCCCACATCCTAAGGTGAATTTTACCTACCCTTTTCCTCCCCAAAGCCATTAATGTCACCAACAAGTCTTTACTATTAGCTGACCCTGCCTACACTAACCACTGCACCCCTTCTGCATTGATCAACTCAAATACATCAACATATTCCCCTTTCCAAACTTTTTCTTTCACTGACCCTGGAATATGCAGATTCAAAAAGACAGTTCCTGCCTCTTGTCCCAAGGCTTGGGTGGTTAACCATTCCCCGGCCACAGTCCAAATTCAGGGCCTATGTCCAAGCCTAAAGCCGAACTATCCCCTGACCCCACACTAACCCCAGTCACATCCCCTCCAGTGTACCCGGATACCTCTGTCGCCCCCCTCTGTGCACCCTCTATTGCATGCCATCCTCTCCCAAGATCCCCACCTAAGAGTTCCCCTTCATTTCCACACCCCCAAGATCCTCACTGCTCACTTCTCCAGCCAGAACCAATGAATCAAAACCATTACCTAAACCTCCGTCTTGAGACGAGCTGGGAGCTGATGCCTCCACTGCAACTACCTACTTCACTGTCCACTGCCTTTTCCCCCGGGCTGGAGTTTTTGATGTGGAAAGTCGCTTCTTCTGCCCTCGTGCCTGCTCCTGCTCCGTTATTGCCTCAGACATTGACACCTTCTGAAATAATTCCTCCACCTGGGCCACAATAACTTGCCACTGCTGACATAGTCCTGGTAAGTTAGCCATCTGTAAGAAGAGAAGCAACGCATACATTAATACCACTCCTCAGCCCAAAATACCCTAGCCCACCCCTAACACCCTTAGCTACATTGCCCTACCTTCCTTATCACATTCGCTTACCTACTTTACCCCTTGGCCTGTGGGGGGGGGGCAACAACCTGCCATACTATAAATATCTACAATTAGCAGCAGCCTGTAGTGAGTGTTGAAATCACTTGGAATAATCAGCCCTGCCAAGTTTCGAACTCAGGACCCTTTACACTATAATCAGAGTAATGTACCACTACATCATTTGTGCTTCTGTCACCCCCCCCTCTCTGCCGTAATGCCTCCCAACAATTAGCCCTTGCAAGTCTCAAACCCCGGACCCACAACTCTCAATCTCTGAGAGCCAGAACTTTGGACAAAGTCTACAGTGACCAATAAGGACAGATTTTAAATATTGCTCTTACCAAGTTGGAACGTTGATAGAATAATAGGCTTTGCATTAGCATGAATTTCTGAAGAATGTGGTGTCTTAAACTCAAATGTTTGTCATTATTTAATGTCTTCAGTCCTCAGCTACCTGCCAGAAAAGTACAGCTTTCCGGAGGAACACACCCAAACTATAAGTCAAAATCCAGACATTCTGTAAAATCTGTACAGTGAGAAGTATGCCAGGACCCCCGCACCCATAGCCACAGCAATATACCACTCAGCCCTCTGAGCTGTCACCGTCGCACCACTAAATGCACCTCTTGTAATTATTTTAGTATCAGCAGTATGGTTTCATGCCAGGAAAGAGCACTACAGATGCGATGTTTGCTCTGAGAGTGTCGATGGAGAAGAACAGAGAAGGAATTACATTGTGTCTTTGTGGACTTAGAGAAAGCATATGACAGGGTGCCTAGAGAGGAGTTGTGGTATTGTATGAGGAAGTTGGGAGTGTCAGAGAAGTATGTAAGAGCAGTACAAGATATGTAAGAGGGTAGTGTGACAGTAGTCAGGTCTGCGGTGGGAGTGATGGATGCGTTTAAGGTGGAGGTGGGATTACATCAAGGATCAGCTCTGAGCCCTTTCTTATTTGCAATGGTGATGGACAGGTTGACAGACGAGATCAGACAGGAGTCCTCGTGGACTATGATGTTTGCAGATGACATTGTGATATGTAGTGAGAGTAGGGAACAGGTGGAGGAGACCCTGGAGAGGTGGAGATATGCTCTAGAGAGAAGAGGAATGAAGGTCAGCAGGACTTGTTTGTTTGTGTCTTTTGGCTTTTCCTGGTTAGGGGTCGCCACAGCAGAACTCCGGTCCATTAATGATTGGCAGCAGATTTTTATGTGCTGGCTTGCCGGGCCTAGCGCACAACCTTCAATGAAGGAACGCCCATTCACGCATGTCGACACACAAAAGACACTCTAACTGAGAATCGAATGGGCAACGTCTAACTGTGAGGCGACAACGCTACCACAGCACCACCACCACAGTTGAAGGTCAGCAGGACTAAGACAGAATATATTTGCATGAATGGGAGGGAGGATAGAGGAATGGTGAGGATGCGGGGAGTAGAGGTGGTGAAGGTGGATGAGTTTAAATACTTGGGATAAACAGTTCAGAGTAATGGTGAGTGTGGAAGAGAGGTGAAGAAGAGAGTACAGGCAGGATGGAGTGGGTGGAGAAGAGTGATAGGAGTGATTTGTGACAGATGAGGACCAGTAAGAGTGAAAGGGAAGGTCTACAAGAGGGTAGTGAGACCAGCTATGTTATATGGGTTGGAGACAGTGGCATTGACAAAATGACAGGAGTCAGAGCTGGATGTGGCATAGTTAAAGATGTTAAGATTTGCAATAGGTGTGATGAGGGTGGACAGGATTAGGAATAAGTATATTAGAGGGTCAGCCCAGGTTGGAAGGTTTGGAGACAAAGCCAGAGAGGCAAGATTACGCTGGTTTGGACATGTGCTGAGGAGGGATGCAGAGCATATTGGGAAAAAGATGCTAAGGATAAAGCTGCCTGGTAACAGGAAAAGAGGAAGGCCTAAGATAAGGTTTATGGATGTGGTGAGAGAGGACATGCAGGTGGTTGGTGTGACAGAACAAGATGCAGAGGACAGGAAGATATGGAAACAGATGATCCGCTGTGGCAACCTCTAATGGGAGCAGCTGAAAGAAGAAGATGATTATTTTTTTTGTTGTTTTTTACTTTCTTCGTATGCTGGACTCCCATGAACTCTCTCTGTATAAAAGCGAAAGCATTCCGATGATGCGCAATGGCTGCTGCCCCCAATGACCATGTGCGAAGGCAATGGCCATGCGAGCATGTTCCCGGCCTGCCTTAATGGGAACTGCTACCTGAACCAGAAACACTGCTAAGAGGACCAACACAGCCGCAAGAACCCACCAGGGCATGAAAAGAGCAGCCCCGACCTCCACACCATCATTGTTGGCTCTACCTCTAAGACAACCCCACCATAGCCACTAACCACAACCACCAGGGCATCAACTAGGCTGCCAAGCATAAGGCTCGAGCCAAACTGCATGGCCCTACCGCCCCCCCCCCCTTTGGATTAGCAAAGTCACAACCGGGAAAGAAGATACAACAAACCACCACCAGACCACCAACGACCAACCTCAGCACCACCCATGCACCACCAGACCACCGGAGAACCAAGAAGCTAAACAGCCACACACACCACCAGGTAAGCTAAGTACCACACTCCAGCCATGCCATGCATCACATATCCACAGTTCATGGCTCCTCCAAGACAGAAACCCCTGCCCCTTATATGGGCTCCCTATCTCATCCCCATATCGACCATCGCTTTCCACACTCCCACTATCAACTTAGCAGAGAGAGAGAAAAATATATATATATACATATCTAGCCTTAACCTCAGATCCTCTCACCACACATGCACCATCCAAGGCCTACCTGACTCTACCATACCTACAAGGTCATCTGGACGTGGGTTAGCTGTAACATCAGCGCCAACTCACACCAAAATGTGCCTGTTTCCTCTAAGCCCTACCATTTAACACTACTCTAAGTCTCTCCCTCCCCTACAGCACTTCTCCTAAGCTCCCTTTCTCTTTAACCCTTTTCCAATTAAACCCAAACCCTGCAGTCTAATCTACCTACCAAAATATTCAAACTATTATCCTCATAAAGCTGCATCCCCCCACCCTTACTGTCTGAAAGTGGGACCTGGACAAATGACTTTGTCCCAAACTTCATTTGGCTTTTCTATCAGTAAAACCCAGTTTCCGCTCAGTATATCTTTATTGGTCCTCTTAGTAGTTCTCATTCATGTACCTCTCCTCCTTTAACTGCAGACTTTTCCTCTGAATAATTTATGTTGTATGCTCAGACTTTTCTTCTCTACTTTAATGTACTTGTAAATACTTACCTCATTGTATTCCACCTGTATTTTTAATGTATTTGCCACCTGGTTGTTACATCTTTGCTGTATAGATCTTGTTTTAGCCTCCTTGGTCCGGGTCATGGCTGAAAAGAGTTGTCAGATCAGTCTGTTTATACCCTAGTTAAAAAAATGTTAAATTAAACAAGTAAATGACCAGAACTGTGGCTTTGTGGATACTGATGACTGTGATTTAATTATGTATGCCATGAGACAAAGAGCTTGCAGCATCTAGTTCAAGTTATTATATGATAGACATCTCCAAGCCTTGCTGGACATAGCAAAGAAGACTTGGAAGGAGAAGAAACCCCACTTAAAGGTCTGAAAAAAAAAACACTTTGCAAGCTTGGAAGGTAGGTTATAAGTTGTTTGTATAATAGTTAAGGACTATATTCAAAAAACAGAGGATATATAAGAATGCCAGACTCAGGGAGTTTAAAGCAGATTGACCAAGTGGTAATGTTAGCTGTGTACTGAAAATACATTTCTAACAAGATGGTAAAGACCATTTGAGATAGAAGAGAAAATAAAGTGAACTGCAAGATAAGACAAACTGCAAAGACAAAATCAACACAAATACATCACAAAAAATTGTTAAAACTATGGAAGGAAGTTGAAGGTTCTGTAATCATCCTGAGACCTGGCAAAGCAACCAGTATAAGGGGGAATTCCATCCCTACTGTTCAAATGGATGACACATGTTGTCTAAGGCCAATAAACAAGAAGCAAAAGTGCTTTTACTGAGAATTTTTTCCTCAGCTACTTTCTTGGACAGATTTAATATGGCATTATATTGAATCTATGCTAGTGAGAAAGTAACATAAAACCTAATAGAATACCAGTCCCAGAGAAAAGCAATACATACTTCCTATACTAAGCCAACAGATATTGCCAATATACTGGCTGACAGATTCAGTGCTAACTTTACCCCCCCAAAGGACCAATCACAATACCAGTAGATTGCCAGGCACCCAGTATTACTGCTGCACAGGTTAAAACAGCACTGTCCAAGGCCAAGAATACAACATCTATGGGACCTGACAATATCCCTGGCTGTGTTCTACATGAACTACCAGAGTGATCTGGCACCACACCTGTGCACCCCGTTCAATCACAGCCTCACCTCGGGCTTTGTCCCTACCGAATGGTGCACTCCTACAGTCATCCCTCTCCAAAATGGAGGAGCAACTACAGACCCTGGGAACTATTGCCCCATTAGCCTGATGAGTCTGATATGCAAAGCTGTGGAATGCATTATCATGGACTTAATAAACAAGGATATAGGGAATCTCCAAACTCTGGATCCCACACAGTTTGGTTTTGTGAAGGATAGATCATGCCTGCTCAACCTGGTCGACTTTGAGTCAGTCACCAGAGCTGTGGATGAAGGCAAGGTAGTTCATACAGCCTACCTTGATCTGGCCAAGGCCTTTGATACCATTTCCCACTCAGGAGTCATAGAAAAACTCACTAAGCTAGGCATCAACCTCTATATCACTAGGTGAGTTGCAAACTAGCTCACGGATAGAATCCACAGTGTGAAAGTAGCTGACTCCAAGTCAGACTGCTGACCAGTCATAAGTGGAGTCCCACAGGGTTTGGTCCTGGGTCCTCTCCTGTTTGATATCTATTTCTCTGACATCCAGGCCAAACCAAAGGGACTCTGGCTGACAAAGTTCGCAGATGATTGCAAGTTGGGAGTTATTATTAACTCTCCAAGCGATGTTGACATCCTGCAGAAAGACCTCAATGAGTCCAACGACTGGTGTCAGATCGAAGGCCTTAAGCTCAATGCCAAAAAATGTGTCGTCATCCCCTTTGGGAAAAACCTGGTTCCCATAAATTACCACATTGATGGTAGTCCACTGAACACAGAAGGCATTATAAGAGATCTAGGAACACAGGTTGACAGCAACCTCTCTTTTGACCACCACATTGCACTCTGGTCAGAAAGTCCTTCTATGTGGCACATCTCATTACTAAGGTTTTGCATCCAGGAAGAAAGAGGTCATTGTCTCCCTCTACTCTTCCATCATCAGGCCAGTCATCGAGTACAATGCCCCATTTGGCATGTACCTCACTAGACACTTGCAACAACTGGAGGGGCCACAAAAGTACCTCACAAAGATGATCCTTGGCCTTAAACAGTTGTCCTGTATGGAAATACTCAAAAAACTCCCAACTATTGTCTGTCTCATATCACCTACTTAGAGGTGATCACTGCTTGACTTACAAAGCCATGTCTGACCCAACTCTGTTAGAAATGCTACATTAAAAGAAATCCCAATCCCTCCACACCACACGCTCCAGAGACCTCAACCTCATTACTTCAATCAACAGAACATGCTAGAGGGGCAGGTTCATAACCCAGAGACTGCCCATGCTATGAAACAGACTTCCCATACATGTCAAACAGAGCACCTCACTGGCCCTATTCAAGAGAAATCTTGATGACTGGATGGGAAATAGAAAATTCACCCCAGAGATCACTCCAGTGGATCTACTCGACAGAGACACTGGGAACTAATGTCGGGTGGCATGATGCCAGAGTAATCCTATGTGCTAGGCTTGTAAAGGTTCCAGGGCCATTAGCCGTGTACACACCTATGAACATGAAGAAACAAGAAAAATGCATAAACTAGGAGATACAGAGGAATCCCAAAGTAAATGGAACAGTCCAGTTGTGTTGGTCTCTAAGTCAGACCACTTCACAAAAGTCAGTAATAATTTCTAAAAACTGAATGCTATGCCCATATTTAATGCCAATAAAATGCCTAGAGTGGATGAGCTCGTACAACTGATAGGCAAACCTAGATTTAAACAAGGTGTCTTGGCAAAGTCCCTTCACCCCTGAAACCAAAAAAAGATAATTCTCCCCCCCCATGAGAGAGTATTTCATTATACTGTATTACCCTTTGGCATTTATGAAACTACGGTCACTTTTCAAAGGCTCATGGGTAAAGTTTCGAGACTTCATGCAAGGTATTCACTTGCATACCTTGATGACATAGTAGTTTATTCAAAAGATAGAGAATCACATTGAAAGTACTAGCTATGCTGGACTCTTTAAAATATGCAGGTCTCATTGTCAGTGCTTTCAAAACCAAGGTCTTTATGAGAGAAGCCATATACTTAGGATATGTGTGTGAGACAGGGGGTCATTAGACTGCAGACAGGAAAAAGAAATGTTGTATCCAACACCCAACCTCAAGTTAAAGCATTCTTAAGGGTAGTACATGGTTCTATAGAAATTTTGTTCAAATCTTTGTTAGCCTAGCCTATCCTCTAATAGATCATACAAAAGATGTGTCATATCCATATAAATTGAACTGTACCAGCATTTGAGGATTTTAACCAGCTGAAAACTGTTTTACATTCAGAACCACTATTAGTTGTACCTCACTTTGATGAAAACTTTACTCAACTTTTGCATACTGATGTTTTATAATAGGGTTAAGAACTGTCCTATCCCAAGATGCAGGTGATAAGGAACACACAGTCTGCTACCCCAGCAGAAAGATAAGAAGAGCCATACATCAACCTCTTAGTGCAAGAAATCTGGAAAAAGCCTAAAATAATGGGTGGACAAAGGCCCCACAACAGGGACAGATTTTAAATATTGACCTAATAAACTTGGAAAGTTGCTAGAATTACAGGATTTGTGTAACATGCATTTTCTGAAGGATATGACATCAGAAACTCAAATGTATATCATTACTTATTGACTTCAATCCTCTGGCATTGGCCATAAAACCACAAATTGTATGAGGAACAGACCAAAAATATGAGGGAAAATCTATACATTCTGTGAAAATCTGGACAGTTGAGAGGTATGAGACGAGTTGAAATGAGATACTCTGCCATAGAGTGAGAGAATATCCATATCAACTTGGCACAATCTTTTCTATAAGTTTATTTGTTAGGATGCAGTTTTATTCTGGTAACTGACTACAAACCTCTGCCGTAGTTGTACAAGAAAAAGGGTGTAAACAAGTTATGTAGGTTGGCTATGGCACTACAGCATTTTTGATCTATAATTATACCCAGGCCTAGCAGTGACCACATGAATGGAGAGGACTTTTCACAATCCAATAACCCATCCCATTTGATGCCAACACAGTGGTTCTGTGCTGGGGGATCGTTGTGACATAGTAGTTATTGACTAAGTTAGAAATGCTATTTCTCACCTAGTAAATATACATATGTCTATATGTTATGGTAAACAGTATTGTAAAAACAGGCTACAGCATACAGAATGTGGAACACTTGTTTAAAAGAGATCTTGTAGCCCATAACCTCAAGTGACCTTTACTTCTCCCAGACAGAAAGTTTTATGACAAAAATGGAGATTCTGGAGATCCTTGGCCAGTAGAAGTTGTAAAGTACCAGGAACCCACCTGTGGGTCTAGTCCAGGAATGCCAGGAGCCTAACTGTAAATAATCAGTGTGTGTCAGGTATATGCATGGGGATGTACTGACAGCTGCTAGACAGCCTGACCTCATCAGGAGTACAAAGGCTGTGGACTGTCAGAAACTGATGTTATTTCTTTGACTTATTTAAAACTAATCGCAAATTAGCAGCAAATATGCTGTGCAACAATATACTGATTTTAAATGGGTAGAAAACACCATTTTTTATTTCTTAACTATAAATAAATTGCACTTGAGATAAAGACTGTCTTGAGTGTGTGCTATATGCTACAGTATTTTGATGAATAAATACAGAAATCAATAAATCAATAAATAAACGGACAAGCTAATCAGTAACTGTGTTTCTTGCAGATGACAAGACAGGAGAATAGGCAAATTCTGGATAACGCTATAGACTTGAGTAAAACACAGAAAATGTCTGTAATGGCTGTGTAGCAGCAAAATGAGAGAGTCACAGCCTGTCAATGTCTTCTTATTGTTTTTGTTGACACCATCATCTCTTTACTTTTGTAAAATCTAATAAAGAAAATTGAGTTGTAATATAGCATGCAATGGTGGATACACAAATCTTTTCAAAATCAATTTTATGTCTTCTGTATTCATACATTGCACCTATCTTGTCAGTGGTATTTGTTTTCTAGGAGACAAAAATGAAAGACGAAATAGGATGGCAGTGGAAGCTGAAATGGTTATGTCATGCCTGTAACAGAATGATTTCTTTACATAGTTTTATGACTGCATGCTTTTTGTAAAGGTGTTATTTTTTGCTTACAGATAAAAAGCTCATTTAAAACACAATTTTTGAAGTCATTTATGGAAGGCCGTGTACACATTTTCAAATCATGAGACAAACTTCATGTCAAGATTGCTCAGCTGTTATGCAAAGCCTATTCTGTACTGGAAAACCCAAACAGCTTATTATACTTTGATTTGAGCTTCAAAATGTAAATAACAACTAACACTCACACAATTCTAGAGGCATTGTTCTGTGTGAAAGTGCATAATTAGCTGTCATCTGTCAGTTCTAGAAAATGTGAATATAGTTACAAACATATTACATCTACTACTGAGATAAGTTATCTTTCCTGTTGCTGGAAAGCCTCAGCAAACACATGCTCCCATGGGGAAGATACACATACGGTCACAACTGTAAGCACTCAGAGGGGGGCAAAGTAGCATGCTGCTATGGCAAAGACTGATCTGATGCATCAATGAACACAGTGAAAGTAAATGATAACACAGCAGTGATATTCAATCATCTGTCTCAGGGCCCATTAGCAACGGGCCATGGTTCAGTTGTGTCTTGTCAGTTGCAAACTGTAAACTACCAACCAAGGCAAATGCATGTCTATTAATTACATGACTGCAACATCATAAAGAGATGTCTTCAGAAATAAATATTTTTTGTGGCTAGGATCATAACATATAATAACCCAGCTGAAACAAGCCTTTCTTTAAGATAAATATTTACTTCTTGTGGTAAGCCAAGCAGATTTCTCAATAAGGATTAAAAAAAATTGGTTTAGACTGTAAAATTATATTTGTAAGCGGCTCTGATAAAATACTAGTGTAAAGAGTAATTGCAAAATATCAGATGCTGTCATTGCATATGCTATTCTCAGTTCATTATTAGATTACTGTTGTAGTAATGCTGACAAATGGAATTGTAACCTACAAAGGATATTGTATGTCTAGCCAGTATAACAACGCTTAGGTGCACCTTCATCATGTGCAATACATCTCATCTTAGACCTAGGCATGAGGCTTCATGCTGGGACATATGTTTGGTCAGGTGCCAAAATTCTTGGACGTTTCTTGCTGCCAGTCTGGGAAGCAAGACATTGTTGATTTCTTTGTCTGATAACCATTTGAAAGAATCTAGATTGCCACTGCAAAGTGAAAGCCAAGTACTCCATTTTGGACATGTCCTCATTTTTTTAAATATTCAAATTTTGTTAATGCGGTAGATAAATTCCTTATAAAGATAGGCAATCAAGGTACCATTTTGCTCATTTCCTGAGAATAATGTTAGGGACTATGACTTTGGTCAGCCTTTTATCCTAAAACCCCTAAGGAGCTATATTTCTTCCTTAAGCATTTACTTTAGAAAATAGACTGCTGAAGCCCACCACCGCAGCTGGTTAGAGTCAGTTGTACTCACTGAGGTGGTTGAAAAGCCTGTTGACCATCCAACCTCCTGGCCCCTTCCCTATGTTGCAGCCCTGCTGGAGTCTGTAACAGAATACCGTAAAGGGACATCCCATTCAATGGGTCAGACAATGGGTCAGACATCTGGTAAGGACTCGAAGGGGTAACCCAGGCTTGGGATATCAGAAGGACAGTTCCCCAAGTTTTAGTGAGCAAGGACACCTCAGGTTCTCTGATGAAGGTACATCTGGGGATGGATCCTTCCCATATAGTTTCTTTAGATACTCCAGGAAAAAAAAGGAAATAAAAAATACAAGAGCCTTCCATCTCTAGCCAGTCCTGTTATAAGGGACCCTTATCAAGAATGGCATTAATTTTATCAGGATTGTTTAAAGTTCTTATGACTCTCCACCAATTTTGACTTCCACTCCATCTGCCCCCCCCCCCCCACACACACACACACCTTACAAGAAAAAGATATGCATTTTCTGAAAAGGATTCTCCCTCCAAGCCAAAATATGTTAACTTGGATTGTCCTTCTCAGAGTCATTCCTCTTCAGATATGAATCTAAACTTGTAGATACCAAGTCCTTTGACTCCCCTCACGAAGAACTCTCCTCTGGGGAAACTGCTCAGAAAGTAATGCAGCATTTTAATTGGGATGGCAAACAACTCTCTGAGTCACAAAAGAAATACTACCATCTCCTGCATATGAATATTACAAAGCTTCCCCTGTTCCTCCAGTTCTTGAAGCCTTGGAGGATATTTTCTTTTCTACATGTCTAACTACTGAGTCACAGCCTTCTGCATCTAAAGTTCTGACATATATGACAAAGTATCTGATAAATGCAAATACTTTTATATTAGCCCAGCATCTGGCAGTTTTTTTAATACTTATATAACCACCTAACAGCTAAACCTGCTGCTGTATATTTTTTTTGTTTTGTTTTTGTGTTTTTTTTAATTATGTAACAACTCAATGTCTGAGCCTGGTGTTGTATTTGTTTTCTTTTTGTACAGATGCTGACAAGCCTTATAAGCTTTCCCTATCTTCCAGTGTGCTCTTGATGAGCCATGGATAGATATGGGGAAAACAGTATACATCAGCTGCATTAGATTTTAGGTCTGTTAATGATCTGACACACATGTTTAGATATCTTCTAAACATTTTTGACAACACAAATGAACTTATGTCAAATATTATTAGTAGTAACTCTAAATCAGAAATGCAAAGTGTGGTGTCTTCTACTTCTCAAGTACCGTGCCATTCTCCAAGCAAGGACCTTATCTCAAAAAGGCACAACAAAGGGCAAAAGTCTGAAAAGAAATGCCAAGACAAGCCTAAATCTAATGGGAATGAAAGGCCCCTTACAGGATAAACCTTCCAGCTTCTGACTACAACTCCCCTTCCCTCCCTCACCTTAGCCTTCCCTCAGCAAATCTCCCTGTGCAGGCTCCAGGGTATCCACATTTACCCTTACATTGATGATTTTATGATTCAAGCCACTTTGTGTCACAAAATTCTTCAGAACTTACAATCCGTCTCTTTCAGAATCTAGGGTTCACTTTGAAATTCAGTAATTCCAGCCTTCTTCAGTCCCATTCACCAGTGTTCCTAGGTCGTCTTTGCAAATCTTCTTTAATGGTAGCTTTGCTTCCTTCAGACAAGATCATATTCTTAATGTACTACTTTTTGTACTCGACAAACCTATTTCTGTCCTCTGAAAGAGAGATTCTGAGAGCCCTAGGGTATACAGCATACTCAGTTCTGATGATTCATTTTGCCAGGTTGCATATGAGGAAAATCCAGTGGTACCCAAAGTCCATTTAAGCTCAAACCTGTCATCTTCTGTCTTTCCCTATTCCTTCTTTGTCACTTGTGAAGAAGGAGCTACATTAGTGGATGACCCAAATAAACCTGAATCCAGTAATTCTTTTTCAAATTCCACTTCCTCTTCCGAGTGTTGCAACAGATGCAGCTAACAGAGTCTGGAGGAATAGTTCAAATGGTTTCAAAGTACAAGGAATTTGGCAAAAAAGGATAGAAAACAACATATATACATCGAAGGAATAAAAGTAGTTCATGCACCTCAGCTTGGCAACTTTCAGTCTCATGATCTTGATGATAAACTTTTGATTTCTTTTAGGTGCCTGTATTCTGAGGATGTGAGACAAGTACCTATCAGTACTTAAAATCTACACGCAGAAAAGGAATTGTAGAAAAAATGTAGACCTGTTTATTGAGGAATATAGGTGAACAGGCCCGCTACATCTATGGTCAAAAAGTATAGTTCCTTGTCCCATAGTTCATGCTTAAGCCTCTCTAACAGGTCACATGAATCCTTTAATTAAGGCCATCATTAATTTAAGCCATGTCTTTAAACTCACAATGAAAATCTGAGCCTTCCTCAATATCATCTGTAACATCTTAGCCACTAGGACACTATTTGAAACCTCAAGCATTCAGTAAGCTAACAGTTGTCTAACTGAAGTTTAATATAGTTTACAGGAAGATAAACCTTACTATTGAAGACTGTTTGTCTAAAAAACAGACTACAAGTTCTGAATACAACTTCCTGCAGAACAAGAATCCTTATATTCCAGTATTTTTCGAATGCCTGAAGTCCGTAAGGATGTGTTTAATCCCCTATTTAGACCTATAGTATCAGCACAAAACTCCAGAACCTACCCACTGTCAGTTTTTATAGATAGAAAGCTTAAACTGTTATTTGGAATTTTCAAACACATTTTGAAAGGTTTGTAGGACCTGTTATAGAGGCTTAAGCATGGATTATGGGATAAGGAACTATACTTTTTGATCATAGATGTAGTGGACTTGTTCACCTGTATTCCTCAACAAACAGGTCTTGATTTTTTTCCATGATTCCTTTACTTCATGTAGTTTTTTTTAAGTATTGACAGGGTCATCTTATTAGTTGACATAATTTGGTTGGTATTAGATAACTTTTTGTTCTTTGAAGAAGAGATAAACAGATAAAGGGGGTAGCAATGGGGGCTAGTTGTACCCCAGTTTTTGCCAACTTAGTTTTGTCATCATGGGAAAAAAAAGTTTGTATTCACTTGTGAATTTTATCAATATTGTAAAATTTACCTCAGATTCTTAGACAACATATTAATTTTATGGAAAGGCCTCTTAAAAGATATTGTTGAGTTTATACCGTACATTAGCAATTGTACATATTTTTCAAGATTTACCCACCTTATTGACTATACTAGAATAAACAATCTGTATGTAGCTATTAAAAAGGGAGAGGAAGGTTTTGTGTCCAACATTTTCTGTAAGACCCTTTCTAGTAATAACTATTTATATTTTGAAAGTTTACATCCTTACAGGCAGAAAAATAATTTAGTAAAGGGACAGTTAATTAGAATATCTTGAATGTTGTCACATGACCAGACTTTTGAGTTAGAAAAGGAAAAGTCATTAGACATGTTTCATGCTAGGGGGCATCCAGAAGGAAGGTTAATGAATATTAGCAAAGAAGTAACAAAACAGGGGTAATAAATATTTTCCCTGGTTAGGCAAAAGGTTGGTTAAAATTAGAATGGAGGAGGAGGATAAAAAAGTTTTGAAAGGGCGTCAGTCTTGACATACAATAATTATGCAGGCTGTATTACTGATATTATTAAACTGAATTGGAATACACTAAAAATGATGAAAAAATGTGCAACTTTTAGGTAAACATCCACAGTATGTTTTTAAGACTGGGAATAACTTAAGGGTTATATTAGAAATAGTTAAAACAACCAACCCCTACAAAGTCTGGAATGCTAAAGGGACTAGAAAGTGTGGAGGTTGTAATCAATGACCATTTATTTTAGAAACAGATCTACAAATTTTGGACAACGACTTTGTCAGTAGTGTACCCCATACCTCTCAACCTCTCAGAGCAAGAAATCTGGGCAATGCCATAAATAATGGGGGGACAAAGGACCAAAAATAGGGACACTTTTTAAACATTGCTCTTACGAAATTAGAAAGTTGATAGAATAAGAATAACAGGTTTTGCATTAGCATGAATTTTCTGAAGGGTGTGAAGTCTGAAACTCAAATGTCTGTCATTATTTTCTGATTTCAACCTTGAACGATTTTCCAATGATTTGCCAGAAAACCACAATTTTATGAGAAACAGGCAAAAATTCTAAACATTCTGTGAAAAACTGTACAGTTGAAAGGTATGGTATAACCCAGAGCAGGGAAATGTAGAAAAACAGGGATTGTCTATATGGCCATTTGAGGAACATGTACTTGTTTTTATGTTGGAAAAATGGAAAGGGATTTAAAAGTTAGGATATATGAACATGTTTAGGGCATTAACAAATGCACTGAAAATAATGCATTTTACAAGCATACATTAAATGTAAGGACTTTCAGAAGTTTATTTGTTATTTTGAAACAGGTGGTGAAAGATCCAAGAGGTGGAATGTGGGAGGTTTTACTAGAATACAAGGAATTATTATGGCAATTGAAACTTGGTGCCCACACCACTTAAATGATAATTAAAGTGTACATTACCCCAGTATTACAGCTAAGATTATTTAAGTTATGATTTCTAATTTATTACTATTCCTACAAGTAATAATGTTCTTTTAAAGTTACACATGATATTTTTAAATGCAATGTATTATGGTAATTTAATTTTTATGTGTGTATGACTTTAAGAAATTTGAAAATAAATAAGCTCTTCCATGCTTGTTAACTTAGTCCTGATGAAGTCCCATCAAATAAGGGGACAAAAGCACGTAACTGTTTTTTGATTGTTTTATATTAAAGTTGGAATATATACTTTATTGGAGGTTTTTTTTTCATGAATCCTGCAGATGTTCATTGTGTTTCACTGTTGCAGTCCTAACCAATGGGTTATCTGGCTCCCAGTAGCCCTCAATCGGCCAGAATACCAAAGGTAAGTAAAAATTATGTCGGCTGTCATTGGTTGTAAAGGACATCAGGGCGTCCGATACAAAAGGATGCAGCCGACGTCACTTCCTCAGTTTTCCTTGCCGTGGAGGCCAAAGCAGAAGCATTTCTTGCATGAGTGCCAGTCGGCAGTTTACCTTTTGTGTTTCCGACTACGAATTTGAAGTCAACTACAGCTAAGTACCCCATTGGGGATCCTCTTTTCTTGCCTTAACAAATGTCAGAAAAGGTTAATAATTGTCTTACCTATGGAAAGCAGATTCCCCATAGAGATTTTCATTCCTATTGTATTATTTGTTTAGGCCTTGACCATGATGCTCCTAATTGTGATCTTTGCGCTTCCTTTAATCCGCATACTATTTGTCGTCGGGCTAAGCTTTTAGCTAAGCATTTTGGAGTTTGGCCTAAGTTTGTTGGTATGGCGCCTGCTGGTCTTCAGGCTTTGGATATCCCCAAGAAGCTTCAAAGGTCAAATCCACGGATGATGTTAGGTTGGTCGTCAGTCATGCGGTAGCCAGTGAGGTGCCTTTGCAGCCCCTGCAGCCCGCAGAATTTCAACTGCAGTCCTCGGTTGAGACCATTTCTGAGGTCCCCAGGCCTTCAGCATCCATTTTTCCTTCTGACCTTCTGCCTGTTGCCTCTTTAGCTGGATCCGGAGCCGCGAAGCTGACTCCAGTGTCCGAGACCTCAGTTCTTTGTTCAGGCAGCAAGCTCATATCAACAACTTCAGCTGCAACTTCGGCGGTTGCCACACCTCCCGAGTCCTTTAGACTTGCAGGTAAATCTTCCAGTCGTAAGCCTGTGAAGAAGCAGGCTCCAGTTTCCTGTCATTCCCCTCATTCTCACATGGTTAAAATGGCTGATGACCTTTTGACTCTTATTAGGGGTTTACAGCCTCCTCCTTTAAAAAGGTGTAGGGATGTCTCTCCTGAGGCTTTGTCCTTTTCAGATTTGGAATCTTCTAGTATTTTTGTGGATGAAGAAGTAGTTTTTCAAGCTTTCTCTCCTTTTAAGGGTTCAGATGCAGAGGAGTCCATCCCTTCTGCTTCTCCTCCAGAAGATTTCTCTTTTGGTGATATTTTAAATACTCTCAGGGAACATTTTAAATGGGAAAGTCTGGATTACCCCCTTTCTAAGAAAAGGATTAGGGAGTTTTTGGATTTGCCTCAGCATAAACCTTTGGCTATTCCTTCTGTGTTGGAAGTGGTTGATGATGTTTCTCTGGAAAATTCCATGACTCCAAATTCGGTTCCTCCTGCTCCCAGGAAACCTGACAGGTACTATAGAGTTCCTGATTCTCATTTGTTTCTTTTGAGGAATCCGTTGGCTGATCCAGAGGTTATTTCTCAAGGCCCTAAAGGAGTTAAGGCCACTGTCACTAAAAATCCTGTTCCTTCGGACAGGGAATCCAGGAACATAGGTGGGGTAAAAAGTTTTATACCTCTGCCACTCTTGCTATTAGGTCTACTAATTGTCTTTTTCATATGCTGAAGTACCAGCAGCACACCTTGGAAGCTATTAAATTTAGGATAGCAGGTGTGCCTCAGTTGGCGGAGAGTAAGGATATGCAGGACTTGATGAATTCTGCCAGTCTAGTCAATAAGCATTCTTTATATCATGGCTTTGACATTCTAGAAGCCTCCTGTAAGGCTACAACTACTGGCTCTGTTATCAGAAGGCACACTTGGCTCAGGGAGCAGCCCCTACCAGAGCATGTTAAGGCTAAGCTTTTAGATGTACCTTTGCATGAGGACAGTCTTTTTGGTAGCAAAGCAGAGGAGGTGCTCAAGAAGATGGAAGACAAGGCTAAGTCTATGCAGACAGTTAAAGACTTTCTGCAAGTTCAGCCTCCTCTCTTTAGCAGGAATTACCCTTCTAAGAGTTGGACGTTCCCTGATACTAGCAGACAGAGCCGTTCTAGGACTAGAGGTTACAAATCTTCTAGGGGGCAGAGGGCTACCCCTCAAAGTTCTAAGCATTGGCAGGCCTCCTCTTCCAAGGCTGGAAGTTCTAAACTGCATCTCAATCTAAACATTCTCATTGACTCTGTTCAACGTCTGCCTGTTCTTGCCAGCCTGGAGAGTCCTTTAGGGGGAAGGTTGGCCCTGTTTGCAAATGTTTGGGCCACCATCACAGATGACAAATGTGTACTCAGAACTGTATCCCTAGGGAAGAAGTTTTCTTTTCACACCTTTCCAGTACCCAAAGGATTCCCAGAGGCTCCTCCAAACCAAAGGGCAGAAGTAGAAAAGCTAATTTTGTCTCTGTTAATCTGGGAGCAATAGAATCAGTTCCTGCTCAGCAGGTAGGCCAGGGATTCTATGCCATACTTTTCCTAGTTCCAAAAAAAGAAGGTACCTGGCGTCCTATCCTGGATATATCCATCCCGAACACTTTCTTGATAATTACAAAGTTCAAAATGCTCACTCTGCATCAGTTACTGCCAATGTTAGAAAAGGATTCCTGGCTGGTAACATTGGATCTCAAAGAAGCTTATCTGCACATTCCTATCAGGGAAAGATGCAGGCAATACCTTTGTTTCATGGTGGGCAAGCAACATTATCAATTCTCTGCGCTACCCTTTGGCTTATCTACTGCTCCCAGAGTTTTCACAAAGTGCCTGGCTCCAGTCATTGCTTTTTGCAGACAAAAGAAAATTCAGATTTATCCATACTTGGACAACTGTCTAATTCAAGCAAACTCTCAGAAACAGCTGCTAAATGATCTAGAATTTGAAAAATCTCTTTCTTCCCTGGGTTACACTCTAAACATGGAAAAATCAAACATGGTGCCATCCAAAGAGATTGCATTCCTGGGAGCGAGTCTGAACACAGCCACCCAGATGATATATCTCACCTAGGAGAAGCAGACAACTCTTTCAATTTACTTCAAGGACTTGGCAAGCCTGTCCCAGCTCCCTGCAAGGAAATACCTGCAAGCTCTGGGATTCATGGCCTCTTGCATTCTCATGATTCCATATGCAAAGCTGCATATGAGGAAATTGCAGTGGTACCTCAAGAACATTTGGTGTCAACACACACAGGACCTGGATGTGATAATTCCTCTGCTTCCATGTCTGTGGACAGAGTTTCTTTGGTGGGCAACAGCCTGTCTACAGAACAAAGGCATGCCTTTTCGCCCACCCCCAGCCACTCAAGTTCTTACCACAGATGCATCGGACTATGCCTGGGGAGCTCACCTGGATGGTAGATGCATACAGGGAAATTGGAATGCCCAGCAGATGCACCTGCACATACATTTAAAGGAGTTGATGGCAGTCCAGCAGGCTTTACTAGCTTTCAAGCATCTTCTTTCTCCAGGAACCCTTCTTGTCAGGATAGACAACACCACAGTCATGAGGTACATCAACAAGCAGGGAAGGACTCATTCTTACCCCCTGTGCAGACAGAGCATGAGTCTTTGGTCCATAGCAGCATCCCTGGGCCTGCATCTCCTAACTCAGTTTCTTCCAGGAAGGCTCAATGTTTTGGCAGACCAGTTGAGCAGACAGACCCTGGATCCTAACGAGTGGCAGCTGAACAGAGCAGTTTTTTACAGCATCATTCAACGTTGGGGCACTCCTCAAGTGGATCTCTTCTCCTCTCCAGACAGCCATCTTCTACCTCTTTTTTTGCACCAGACAACATCATAGCAGAGCCTTTAAAGTGGATGCTCTGTCCTTCCCTTGGATGCTGCTGTCAGTTATACCTTCCCTTCTCTTCCTCTTCTTCCCAGAGTGTTATTGAAGATAAGGGACGAACGACCAAGGACTATTCTCATAGCTCCAGACTGCCCCAGGCAGCATTGGTACCCACTGCTTTGCTGTCTCTCCCAATTTCCTCGTTGGCATCTTCCTCTGAAGCCAGAACTTTAGGATCAGGAAGGGAGAAACATTCTACATCCTCATCTTCAGTCTCTCCATTTGGCAGCATGGCTCATTGTATGACTCCATCCTTTTCTTCTTCCCTTTCCCAGCAGGTGGTTGATGTGCTGAAGGAGGCCTAGCACTAGGAAGTCTTATGCTGGAAAATGGGAAAAATTCTCTCTTTGGATGCAGGCTAGAGGGGAATCATCTTCTCAGCCAACCCTTCCTCTGATCCTGGAATACCTGGCTGATTTGCTTCAGGGTGGTCTTTCCTTTTCCTCTATCAAGATCCATTCTTCAGCCATTTCTGCTCATTGTTCTTTTGAACAACCCATTTTCTCTCATCCTCTGATGAAAATGTTTCTCAGAGGTGCTTGCAACTTAAAACCTCTCAGAAGGGCACCTACTCCAGCCTGGGATCTTAATTTCATTCTAGAGAAACTCACTCTTCCTCCTTTTGAGCCAGCTGCCACTGCAGATTTAAAGTTTCTCTCATGGAAGACTGCCTTCCTCTTGGCTATAACTTCAACAAGGAGGGTTTCGGAGCTGCATGCTTTGATGGCTGTGGAGCCTTTTCTTTTTTTCCATGCAGATAAAGTCTCTCTGAGAACTAACCCCTCATTTATGCCTAAGGTGGTTTCTAGCCTGACACTTAATCAGTCCATACACCTTCCTACCTTCTTTCCTAATCCTCGAAATAGAGGTGAAAGGATCCTACATTCTCTTGATATGCATAGACAGCTCAGGTTTTACCTGGACAGGACTAAATACCTTCAAAAATCAGCACAGCTATTGGTCAGCTCTGCCCCTGGAGCCCAGGGCAAGGCTATTTCTAAGCAAACCATTTCCAAATGGATTGCTCATTGTATTACTTTTTGTTATTCCTTTCATGGCAAGGTTCCTCTTCAAGGGGTTAGGACCCACTCAACTGGAGCAGCTTCCACTTCTGCAGCCTTTTTAAGGGGTGTCCCTACTAAAGACATTTTGGAGGCTGCTACATGGTCTTCTGTTCACACTTTCACAAAGCATTATAATTTGCCTTTGTTTTCAAGAGACAGGGCAGGGTTTGCCACTGCTGTTCTGCAGGGCATTATCTCCAATCCTTGATTCTGTTGGTTCCTCCTCCCTTTTCTCTGGGCTTTGGGAATCAACCCATTGGTTAGGACTGCAACAGTGAAACACAAAGAACATAGTACAGTTGTGTACACTTATCATAAATGTAGATGTTTGAGTGTATTCACTGTTGCAGTCCTGGTTTCCCTCCCTCCTGCCCCCTTTTCTCTTTTCCTAAGGTACAGGCTGAATTTCGTTTAAGCCTTGTTTTCTGGGGGCTTCTGACTGTTATGGCAAGAAAGACTGAGGAAGTGACGTCAGCTGCCTCCTTTTGTATCAGACATCCTGACGTCCTTTACAACCGACAGTCAACGTCATTTTTACTTACCTTTGGTATTCTGGCAATCAAGGGCTACCGGGAGCCAGATAACCCATCGGTTAGGACTGCAACAGTGAATACACTCGAACAGCTACATTTATGGTAAGTGTACACAACTGTACTTTACAGTCTCTTTACTGATTGAACTGCAGTGGTGTTTTAGTGGCTGTTTGGAAGGCTCTTTGTGATTTGATTCATCTCCTTTTATGGTAAGAAATATAATCTTTCCAGTATCCAAACAGACTATTTCCAGAACTATATTCTGTTGCCATCTCCTACTGCTTCTCCTTTCATGGTGAGTCTCTTCTGGGTTGTATTACAGCTCATTCTACAGGAGTGGTGACTTCTTCATGTGTCTTTTTCAATGGCCGTTAGTCCAAATCCATTTTAGAGGCAGCAACTTGTTCTTCCATTTATAACTTTGCAAAGCATTACAAAGTGATGTTTTCTACAGAACCAGAACTTGTTTTGCCAGAAACATTCTTCAGGAGTTGCTGGACTCTAGTTTAGTTCCTCTTACCAGCTACTGACTCTGCATAAAAAGCTTTGTGAATTATCCAATTTGTCACTATTACTGCAACAGTGATCTAGTGCTGAACATAATACAGCTGTGTAACAACTTACCATAGCAGTAGATGTTCAAATAAATCACATTTGCAGTATATGCTTTCTCCATCCCTTTATCCCCCTTTTTTCTTTGTATTCATTTTTGGTTGAGATGGGATCTCTATTTGGCGTACATCCCCACTTGAGTCTATCTTCATTGTACTTAGCCTCAGTAGACTCCTGGGTCAAGAAAGTTCTGAGGATTTTGGTGCCCATAGGTGCTTTTATGCACCAGCATACAATTCTTGTGTGTAGGTCTAAGGTCAACCATATCGCATAAGAGGAAAGAAGAACTAAGCTTTAGCATACTGGCTAAATGTACAGAAGCCTTGTCAGACTACATAAAATTTTTCAGCATTACTGCAACAGTGATCTATTGGAAAATCTACTGCTATGGCATGTTCTTACACAACTGTACTTTTTTTCTCCTCCATTATTACACAACATGACCCTGGTTTAGTTAGTTATTTTCTTACGTCAGGAAATTACAAAGAATGTTTTGCATCTCAGGAATTATCATAAGGGAAATCATTACTTCCATTATCTCAATTGGCACACACAAGATGAAATGAAAAACATTGGAGAAGCCGGGGTCATCACTGTCATCCTGAACAACAATGCAGAAATATTGTTTGTTATTCTAAGTAGCAATGCAGAGTAGATTGTTGTCACCCAAAGCAACAGTGCAGTACAGCATTTCATTTACAAGGTCAGTGGATGAGAAGGATGTTGTCCCCTATTAGTAACAGTGCAAAAGTGAGATATTTTGTCCAAGAACAAAAATGCATTGGAAGAGTATTGGCACGCTTACAGTCCAGAGCTAATGTATTGTTACTCAGAGAAGCCACAGAGGAGCTGAGTGTTGCCATCCAGATTAATTATGCAGCAGCAGTGGACTGATACCTTAAATAGCAACGTGGAGGCAGGGTGTTTTATGCAATGTAGCAAAGCTTGAGAGGGTGGAAAATCACCCACTGGAAAGAAAGACAAAAACTAGTCATATTAAAGAGATTCATTATCAGTGAATACTAGGGAAGTAAGCTGCAGAAAGAGAGAGAAATCTGGAGAGAGAGAGAGATGCCAGAGGGACCAATTCGTTAAGTCAGGTAAACTGTATATTAGTTATTTTTACACAAAATTTGATAAAATAATATACTCTAGATTACAATAGTAACATTCCAAAAACTGGACATGATATTCCATATCTAATGATAATGAATAAGACTCACCCAATTATCATACCATGCTTTACAACTTCTGCAGCAGAATCAATTCGTAACATGGTTATGTATGATATTGTGATAAATGCTAACAACACTAACAGTATCACAGTATCCTGGAAGTTTTCAAAAGCAGATTGCATAATTATTAATGCATTGTTTTTTTTTTTTTCACAAACAGATTAGCCAGAACAATTTGAAAAGAATTATGCAAATAGTTTTGGTTGTTTTATTATATGTTATACAGATGTAGATATTCCATCACAAAGAAAATACATGAATGGTAACACAAAAACAAACTAATATTGTGAAGCTGTGAGATGACAAACTGATATAAAAGGGAAATGGCATTGTGACACAGAGGGCTAAAATTATGACTATGACCCAGATACGACAAGTCTGATCAGCAGTTCATGGACTGGAATGGCCAGAATGGAAAGTATGGGAGATAGTGACCGATGCCAACTAGCATCCTGAGTTGAAGACGGAAGAGGCATGGCTTGTCACACTGCAGATCCAACAAGAATGTTGAGGAATTGCTGGAGCAACTATTCAAATGCTGTGAATATGTGGTTCCTGTAACCCAGGAAGGTATACACATGTATGAGAAAGCACAGATGGGACCTCCTGGAGTACCAGCTGCTTAAAAAGCCACCAAAATTGGAGCGGAAGAGTTAAATGCTTGGGATCAGGGCCTGCATGTGGATGATATGACACATCTAACTCTCACTATTGTGGAAGTGGGTGAATGGTTTAATGAGGCTCTTACCCTGGACAAGAAATAGATGAGCCATAGGGCTGTTGCTCTTATTGGGGCAACTGACTAAGTCTAGCTGTTGTCCTTATTGGAAGAGTGAATAAGCCAGGTGCAGAGAGGAGTGCCTGATGATGGCTGTCTTGGGAAAAAAATACTATTATTTTCATGAATTAAGGTTTACCCAGCTGGACCAAAAAACTACTTAATCAAATCTGGGAAAGTCCAGCATCTGTGATAATTGAGGCATTTTAAAAGTGAGTACAGTTGGGAATGAGAGGCAGGAGTATTGTAAGGGTTTTGAAAATGTACACTATGTTGTGCTTCAGCTGCTTTCAGAATGTATAGCCTCAAGGTGGAGAATAAGAGCTGCAACTGTGTTACAGCAGGTCAGACATCAGCAAGTCATCTGCCTCTTTGTCTGCATTGATGTCACTGCATAGCTGGAGGACAGATGAAGGGGCATATAAAAAAAATCTGAAACATCCCAGGCTATCAGGTCACCTCAGTCCATTTCTTCAGTTAGGATATGGTACAGCAAACCAGTAGGTGGACAAAAGAGTCAGAAGGAGAGGTAATGGCTTGCTGATTTCTTTGGGGAGGATACAAAAATAAAATTGATTTTGTTGTCTCTTGTTTACCAGCTGATGATTCGCCATCCTTTCCAGTCCTTGTGAATTATGAATCATAAGATGGTATAGCAGAGTATGTAGGTATTATATAATGTGTATACCACTGCAATAGTAGCAGCTCACTCTGATGTTATTTTTGCATAGGAATAGAACAAAGTTGCACATGATATGCAGCCTCCAACCCATGCAATGAAAGCAAAGCAGGTTAATGAAAACAAGAAAGAAATAAAGATACAGAGCACAATGACAGGACAAGTCAGACATATCCACTATCTCAACTTCTCACATATCCATGGGCAAAAATTTGGTTAAAATCTTGGGTGGAAGACCTTGCCAGTCAGTCCCAGGTAATACACACACACACACACACACACACACACACACACACACACACACACACACACCCACATATATATATATATATATATATATATATATATATATATATATATATATATATATATATATATATATATGTTGAGTAGGTGGTTGGCATAATGATTAAGGCACTTACCTTACAGAAACAAGGTCCAAGGTTTGATTCTCAGATAGGGTTATTGGCTAGGTTTAAAATGGCCCACAGGAGCAGTTAGCCTAGTACTAACCTATAAACACACATAGACATATATATCTATACCTATCTATATTTGTCTGTGTATAGTGGCAGTAGTTGAATTGACAAAATGTTGATTTCACTAATGTCAACAAATTAATATCAAACAAATGTCAACACACTCCTGCTCATGATAAGAGGATGTCCCTTGGACCATGCAAGTTTTACAACAGTGTTTTGCCAGGGGGAACTTGCCTCACTGCACATCCCACACCCCCCCTACTAATTCTTTATTCCAGCTCCAAGATTGCACAGTCTCTGGGGAAGAGCATATTTCCCAATCCCAGTGACTGTACGATCTCACACAACTGTGACCAAAGTGTGTCTACAAAACAGAGATTGATTTAAATTACAGGCAACTGTCTCCATGTAACCCATATATATATATATATATATATATATATATATATATATATATATATATATGTAAATAAATACAAGTGTGTGTGCGTATATATATATATCTATCTATATACACACACACACACACATATATAGGTACAGATATAGATATATAAAGATATATATAAATATAGATATATGTAAGTTGATCCAGCTCACAGATCAACTTGCATTTCATCAAACTCAAGTTCTCATGCTGCACGTTATAAACCCAGAACATGAAAAAAAAGATTTTTTTGTAGGAGGTCAAGCCTTCTGCACCCAGCACCCAAACCACTTATATACCATCTCAGAGATCACACAATATTGTGAAAAGGGTGCATTTTAAAATCTGGGCATTATGGTTATCTCATACGACTGTCTTGTCAGCAAAATGTAACTCCCAGGAAAGCTGCCAACACAATGATCAGTCAACTGTGTGTGTGTGTGTGTGCGCGTGTGTGTAGCTATGTGTCTATATCAACGCATTTTCCTCCTTCAGATATACAGCAACATGTGCACTTAGAGTGTGAGTTCCTTCTGTTATGCCAGCACATTGCCATACATGCATTGCTGCATTTTAGAATGTTAAATAAAAATGACTACCTGATAAAGGTTAGACTAATTTTGGATGATAACTTTATAGAAATAAAAAATATATATAGCAAAGAAGTTCACCTTTTACAGGAATGTAAGTACTCTAGGTGTAGAGCTTAACATTCAGCAGAAATTCAGCAAATAAGCTCTTCTCATACCAGAACATCCATCTTCCTGTGGTGTTCCCCAAACTGGCACGACCCCCAACTCAAATTTAAGGAGAAAAGGATAAAAAAAGGGTTGTGGTTTAAAAGTAAATGCCAGTTGTGCTTCTTGACTGTCTGTGCACAGGTAGCTGTCCCTTTGTCCTACAGTATTTATGGATAATCACAGATGTGTCTCATACCCTCCAAGGTAGTGCAGAACATTTGCTGGAGAAGCAGTTTGATTTTTTTGAGAGATCTGTGTACTTTGTTCGAGGAGAATATTAAGTTAGACATGGGGCCTGTCCTTCAGGAGCCATGGGGCTTGTTCATTTTCTGCAAGGCATTTTCTTAGCCTGTTGAGCACTCATGTGATGTATCTATCTTCATTGAATTTCTTATGAATATTTCAGTTTTTAGTCTTATTTTAGAGTACAGTCCTTTAAAATAGGATTATTCTATTTTGCCTCTAGTTTAAAGATATTGTACTGGGAGAATGTGTGATAAATAGGCTATACTGAAAAAGTTGCAGCCAGTAAACCCCTACCAGTCATTGAATGTTATTATGACTATTTTAAGTAGCAGGAATGGCTAAAGCCATATAGTCTTTAAGTATGCAGCCATGATCCATCCAAATTAGATCATCTTGCAAGTCACCCAGTACTGAGTCACAGAATGTTAGAAAAACTATGCAGATAAAATGTTTGTAAAACCTGTGAGATCAAAAATATTTATGACAGATACCTAATCTCACCAAGCACCTAGGTGTATGTAACTCTTCAAAAATTAGCATTAGAGTAATGCAGAAGTCACTTCCTAATGTGTTCCTGCTCATAGTGTTACTTTCTATCTTCACACCTTCACCATACATTGTGCCAGCTTTTGCTGTGGATGGGAGTGAGGGTCCACCATGGTACTGATCGTGAACATAAACTGCTAACATGATGAAGATCAAGATGGGTAAGAAATGACAGGCATAAGGTAAAAGGTATGTAAAAGTGGTCCTGCCCTCTTTACAAGTCTCAGAAATACAAAATGGGGTGGGGTTTTAAAATTCTTGCTAACTGCTAGATAATGAATGTAAAGCAGTCAAACTAACACACTGATTTATGCAATCTTCATTTTTTCTGCTCTCCCTCCCAGCTAAACACCCTAACAGCTTAAAAATATGCACACCACCCTTGACTTTATCTAAGGTGATCTCCACTGTAACTTTCATCTAGAATATAAGCCATCTCAGATGATACCAACACAGCCATATCAGTCATATATTAAAAAAATGCATTTAACAAAACGTAAACTCTGATATAAGCCATAACTTTCCTTGTCCATAGTTCAGCAAAATACCTTTTCACATAGAAACAAAAAGTAGCACCTAAGGGACAATACTGATGGGGCTAATGACAAAAAGAATCATAGGTCGGGAAGTAACAGGTAAAAACATAAAAATATGACCACTAAACATGAGACACCTACAACAGGTAAAACATGGTATGTAATCATGGAGTAGTCAGCTTGACAACATAAGAAAAGTACAGTATGCCATGACATGGCTAATCACTTGCTGTAACACATCACTAATACTTTGTTATGTAGTACAAATTTTACACTGAAGTTAAATCATGCTGTTTACACATATTATAGGAAAATGCACATACACATTATGCAACAGCATCATTATGTGATGGTGAAGAACAAGAAACAGGACAACAGAGGCTCCCACAGATGTTAGGCTAAAGATGGCTCCTCAGTCACAAAGATGTACCCAGGAGTCAAGCTATGATTACAAAAGCAGGATCAATAATCAGCTTTGTGAGCACTCTTCCAACCATTAAAATATGAATCAGCTTCTCCCAAATGGTGTGCATCCAATACCGGTAGGGTTAACCCTGTAATGTAATGTCCTTTTCCATAGCACAGCGCCTACATTGTCTACCACAATAGTAAAACACAAACATGTAAAAAAAAGATACCTCGAGTTTCATTCTTAGATGGCACTCAGATGCTTTCTTCTGATCTGCAAGTTGCTTTGGAAACCAAGTTCTCCTTACAGCCATAATCATCTAAGAGGTAGCCTGGCTATACATTTACTTTACAAAAAACCCTACCCCAAAATTCTCCAGAGACAAGGTCACTCCTGTCTGAAGCTGGAAAAGTCCAGTGGTGTGTGTTGTGGGAAGAGATCACCTAGGAATAAAATTAAGTCCATCACTGAAAATACTTAAGACCCTAAAATCCATCCAAGAACCATATGGAACAGATAATTTCATGCACACATTGCATCAGCTCCTGCTGCAGCAAAGACAAACATTTACCAATGCAGTTTTTTTCTTTTATTAAATACCTTTATTAAATCATCACTTAAGACACAAGGGCAGCTATATGATAGAAAACAAACCATAGTTTTGTGCATAAGCTAAAGGCTTACTCTCTCTCTCTCTTTTAATTTAATGTGGGGGAAAAGCTTTGTGGGATAGAATAAAAGTGTTCACAGACAGCATCTGACTCACATCTAGTGTACTACTATTCTCAAGTAGTATTATAACAAATGAACTATATTGAGAAGTTTGTGCGTCCCCTGTAATTACACCCCTTGTACACATTAGCAGAAATCTCTCTAAATTACCATTATCTCAAAGGAACCAGTTTCTCCAGCTAACCTATTACTTTTGGTGTGATCTGAAATGTGTAGCTGCACTATGCTCCTCATAAATTAATGTCACATTAATTCTTTCCTTAATTGCTTAGTTGCAGTCTTTTTTAAATGGAATTTTCTCTGAACCTCATCTATGAGTAGGTGCAATCAAGTGTGTTGAGAGCAGGATGTACATTTAATTCAGTATGTGCTAATTGATTACTACAGTGCCACATATTAGGAAATTGATTGTGTGATAAATAGGTGAGTATGATCTGGTGAACCTCATCCATCAGCACATCTAGCAGGATTCATGCCATATTCCTGAAAACATTCTAGCAACAGACTGGTAAAACATTCATCAGATCTTTTGAAGACAAACTGAGCCTTACCCTATAGGAAACTACCTTTGCAAATCTCCACTGGCTACTGACAAACATAAATAAAAAGTTGTTAATAGGTTTCTATGCAAACATCTCTCCACCAGAATGATTCCATCTTCTGATTCAGCAACCACGCATGTTATTACTAAATATCCACTAAGAAGATTTATTCAACAGTTTCACTCACTGAAAAAGAACCATTTGTTTATATCAACATTTATATCAACTAAATTCATATATGTACCTGTGCATTTGCAGAGATTCTAAATAGGTTAATATTAAAATGACCAAGCATGAGAATTAAATCTTAAGTTGCTATAGATGGTTAAGGCCAGCTAGAAAACATAGTTTTGACATCTATTTTACAGGTCCAATGAGTAAGTTCGAGTGGTTGGAACAATGATTTCTTTCCCTAGGAAAGAAATCGCTGTTCTGAGGTGTTGACATTTTCAGCTTTCGCTGAAATAGGGTCGATGAAACATCTTTCGCTGTTTTAAGCATTCAATGTTATAATATAGACCCATTTTGTTGTACCTGGGGACTAAACCAGAGAAAGATAGTGGAATAGGCTCATTAACATCTTATCTTCATTAGATGCTGGCATTCAGAAAACACAGAAGGAATTTAAGACATGCATCATCCGATAAAAAAAAAATACTTATGATAAAGATTAGAACTATAGCTGGCAGCATCCTGCTTAATATCAGAATTTATAGTGTGCATATGTGGAGTTGTGGATAGGATGGGACTGGCGGAGGCATTGTTTGGAAGCTAATATGGCTAGCTGAACTCTTTGTGAGCTTTCTGGCACATTGTGATTGCCTTAGGCTCAGTCAAAAGTGAGAAAATAACACAAGACAAACATTGAAGTCTCCTGAACTCTAAAAGTCAGGAAATTATAAACAAGTGCAAAGAACACTAGAAAAAATTATGAAAACTTAGTAGTAGATTGTGTAATAAAAAGCTGTAGGTCTTGCTTTTACAGCATAGGGAAGAAATAAGGGAGGACAATGTATTAAGTCACAAACAAAAATACCAACAAACAACACAATATGCACATTGTACATATTAAAACATAAATCAGTTAAAATGTTATGCACCTGGATTAAACAGATAAATCATTTGACTTTCCTATTACCTATGTGTCTGAGGGTGTTTTTGACAGTAAAATATTTATTTAATTGTAACTAATTAAGATTGAATTTACACCTCCACTTAATTTTGTATGCTAGCAGTTTATATCATTACCATCAGGAGGACTCATGTAGTATTTGCAGACTTTGGAATTTAAAATGAAGAAGAATATCTGAATTTTAAAATCACTAAACACATTCAACTGTATGAAGTTTAAAATAACCAACATATTCCATCAATTAATAGATACCTTAAATAAAAGGGTTGTATTTTTGTCATCTTTATGTAGGCAAAACAGTTCAAGGATCATTGAACATTTACAGGTATAAAGAAAAGTAGTTTGCAAAATGCCTTGCATAAGTATTTTATACAGATGTTTCTTAAAATCTTTTTATTTTACCTGTTTGTAGTTGCCATCCTTTTCTGTTTTTATTTCATTAAACAAAAACTTCTCAGTAAAATGTAGGAATGACAAACTGAACAAGTAGATGTAATGCTTTCGTTCAATTTCTTTTTTGAACTTCCTCAGAAATAAATACCATTGAAAAATATATTCCTTTTATCAAACTAAAAGTCAACGTTGTGAAAGGACAAGTGATTTGTCTGTCCAGAATTAGTAGTGTGGATTTGATATTTAGTAAAGAATGTCAGTTCTTGAAAAAACTATTTTTGGACAGGAAATATCCTGAACATTTATTAGACAGATTAATTACTAAATTAGTGAATCAAGATAGATTATATTTTAGCCCATACTCAAGACTGGTTTTGACAATGTTAAAGTCAAAAAAGATAGTGAGGATTTTAAGCTTAGCCTCTCTCTTCCCATTAGTTTAGATATGTACCATACTTGAGACATTCTGGCCAATAATTTGTGTATTATACAAGGGAATCAGGAATTATTTCAAGTATTGGCTATGAGTCTTAGTTTCTGTTATAAAAAGACCAGGACATTAAAATCATTCTTTGAACACAATGAACATTTTTCACTTTCACATTCCAAGTCTCACTTTCTTGTCAGAAAGGGTATGTTTAAGTATGGTAATCGTGTTGCATGCAAACACATTCACCATTGTACCAGCTTTGTTTTTAAACATTGTAATTATACAGTGAGGATTAATGATTACTTTAATTGTAACACAGTTCATGTAATTTATTTGGGATTTTGAGATCATTGTTTAAGTTTTTATATAGGCAAGACGTCTAAAAAACTGTCAGATAGGATTAAAGAATATTGTTCTGCTATTGAACATGGTGATTTGAAAAACACTTCGGTCAAACACAGTATTTACTGTTTTGGATTTAAATGTTTTAAATTCTTCATCCTAGAACATGTAAAAGATTTTATAGGTGACATTGACACTTTCCTTGAATTACATGAACTCAGGTGACAACTGTTACTGAATGCTGACATCCTTCCCAGTTTAAATGAGAATTTTAATATTAAATGTGCCCTTTGATATCACTTCCTAATGATACCATGTGTTTATAAACTTTTTGGTTGTTTCTTTTCATTGACTGTTTAGTTTGATAAAAGGAATGTTTTTACTTGTATTTATTTCTGAGGAAATTAAAAAAATAAATTAAACGAAAGCACTAAATCTACTTTTCGGTTTGCCATTCTTATATTTTACCAAAAGTTTTTTTTTAGTTTTATGTAGTTTGGCTTCTTCTTTTACATTTTTTTTTAGTGTTTTTATTTCATTATTTGTTTGGATGGCCACGGTGGTGCAGTGGTTAGTGTTGCCGCCTCACAGCAAGAGGTTCTCCGGTTCGATCCTCAGCTGGGGTGCCTTCTGTGCGGAGTCTGCATGTTGGGATTCCTCCGGGTGCTCTGGTTTCCTCCCACATCCCAAAGACATGCATTAGGTGGATTGGACACTCTTAAATTGGCCCTAGGTGTGAGAGTGTATGTGTGTGTGTGTGTGTGTGTGTGTGTGTGTGTGTGTGTGTGTGTGGGTGTGCCTTCTGTGGAAGGTTGAGAGCCAGGCTGGAAACTCAACACTGTAAATCTTCACTGCCAATCATGAGCGGACAGATGATCTGCTGTGGCGACCCCTAACCGGGAAAAGCTGAAAGAAGAAAAAGAAGAAGATTTCATTATTTGGTTGTTCATCTCATTTAAGAGATTTGTTCTTTAAATAAAAGATAAAACAGCTTAAGGGAGTTAAGGTTAGAAGTTCTAAACTGAAAAAAAAAAAACAGAAAAAAGGATGAGCAATATCAATGGAAATATGACAGGGTACGTATAATAATTTTTAGTAAACTACATGAGGCCAAAACAAAATGTTTTACTGGAATTAATAACATAAAGGTAGTTACAGGATCTTGACATCAGAAATGTAAGGTGGGTCAAATCAAAATCTGCAGCTTCACTTGGGAGTAATATAACTAGGAGGCATATGATATAGTGACAACATGAAAGAAAGATGTCATACAGTAATGAGCTACAGATATTTGGAAAGAGTCATGCATAAGAACATGGGACCAGATAACACTATATCAGTAAAAAATGACTGAGTGTGGTTATCTCAGGATTTACCCATGGTTGGTGTGGATAGATCACAATGATGAAGTCTGAGTGGTCAAACAAAACCAATAATGGATAAATCCTGTAATATCCACATGCAAGAGTAGATTATTGTTATTAAACAATGACATAATTTAAGAAGAAATTGCTACATTTCTTAAATACTGTGATTGCCTTCTAAAAAATGATTTACTGGATACGTGAATGTTAAGTGCATCTGCACACTTGCACAGTACCTCAGTGAGGAAGAGAGAGAAGAGTTCTTCATCCCTCTGTCTGGTGTTTTTTTTTTTTTTTTATTATTATATGCATTGGTTATTGTATTGTGTTGTGGAAGAAAATAATTCTCTAAGTTTGCCTTTTTTTTTTTGGTCTTTCAGTGTTTATTCCTGCATCACTTTTTGATATAATATTGGCTATTTCTTTCCATTTTATTTTACTCCAACATTTAGCACAGATGATTAAAGTTGTGACATGTTAATAAGATGCTTTCTGTGGTACAATGTTTGATTTCCTCAGCCTTCATTTGTTTAGTGCTTTAATCTGAGCAAGTTACTTTATGAGACAACAGTTTGGGCTCCCTGGGAATTGGACTACACACCTGAGGTGTTCTTCTGGACTGCATGCTTATTCAGTAATTATTTTGAGGATGAAGCATTCTTTTGCATGATCTGTGACATCAAGTAATGTAACCTGTTAAAATATTTTTTTCTAAATTGTCTTGTTTGTGAAGGGAATGGGGGAGGCATCCTTTGAAACTCTGTTTTAGTTTGGAGGATGTTTCTGTAGCATTTTTTTTCTTTTCCTCTAGACAGTATCCTTAGTCAGATAAGCTTACTTCAGCAGGTGAACTTGTTTGTATTGGGATATGCTCAATTTACAATGGGCATGCTGGTGGTCGGGCTGTCCAATCAGCATGCAGATCTTCGAATACTAATGAGTTGATATTGTGTAATTAAGAATATATAAAAAAGTACCACAACTGAAGCTTGTAAAAAGGTTTTGAATATTTGAAAGCAGACCTACAGTACAATCAGTGGTACACCTAGAAAATAAACAACATATACTTCCATAAAATCAGGGAACTTTTGATCAAGGTAGCCTTTATTTTAATATATTAAAGTTTTACATTCAGTGAAATGGACAGAGCAAAATTCCAGAGCAAACAAAAGGATTTTTTGCTTCCTTCAACATTAGCCTGCAAAAATCCACTGAGATTTGAGGTGAACAACAGCGAACAGAGTACATCTCTATTGATCCCATAATAATACTAGGGTCTGCAAGTAAAAGTGAGTCACAGTTGTCTATTTACTTGTGAATTTCCGTATGTTATATGATGTTTCTGTTTTCTCTTTTCATAAAATTCAATAAACACTATTCAACAGAAAAAAAGCAAAACGAAAGGGAATATAATATATAATATAATATAATATAATTCTTCTGAAGATTCCTAAAGACCTGCTTGAGAATGAGGTTGGCAGATATTTAAACAGTACTTGTTGCTTACAGTCATGCACTAATCAGAAGAACTTGAGGCAAGAGGGAAAGAAAACATTTGGATACTCAGTGATGGCAGAATGGACAGAAAACTAAAAAAAAGTGAAGCAAGTTATTTTTATTTTCCGTTTGTAGGATCTTAAGGAATGGTTTGTGGTAAATGACTGAACTGAAGGCATTTTCCATACCAGTAAGCAAGATATAAATATCTCAGGATTCTTCAATATATTAACTTATGCAAAGATCACATACCAGAGTACAGATTATATTTACTGGGGTGGTCTTCTAGGTGGCATACGCTGCAAAACTTTATTTGGAAAGCTCAAGGCAAGAATGTCATGATTCAGATAGAATAAAGCCATCAGTGATGGAACTTAGCAGGTGAGCTAATGAAAAGATGACTGACCCTCAACATGGTTTCAGAAGGGTGGAAATGAAGATGGACTAGGAAAAGAAGAGGGTAGATGATTGGAGCAAAGCTATTCATGTGATCTGTAAATAACCTAAAGGAACAAAATAGTGTAAGAAACTTCTCTGCATGGAAGATTTTCAGTCCATATATTTCTAGTTAATCACTGTATATTATTCAGATCAGACAATAGTAGTAGAAGTAGCGAACGTAAACTCATCTTAAGTCAAAACAAAACAAAAAGTAATAATAGAAAATATATAATTGCACAGCATTACTAAGTATTCGAAAGTAATCCAAGCAAGACAGGCAGTCTGTTTCCAGTAGAAAATCCTTTATTAAGTACACAGACAGAGATTACTTATTTTTTAAATAACCTATAGGAAGGCAAGGTGAGCATGGTGAAGTGTGCAACCAGGAAGTGAGTAAAGAACCATTGGGGCTTACATGTTGCAGAATCCAAACTGAAGATGAAAGAGGAGTTAAGTAGCAGTCATTAGTCTAGAAGCAGGTAATGAGGGTTGAGAATGCAGCACATAGAAACACTGTCCCAGGAAATGGTCAAAGATGGGGGGCAGAGGAATATGAGACCAGAAGAAAATAGAATGAGACAAAAGGAACATAGCAGACATTACAGCATGACTAAAGCACTGAGAGAAAAAGAACAGTGCATTAACAGTGCATTAAGCCTGCTGTCAGAGCAAAACAGTGAAAATCTATGAGGGGAGGTTCTGGTTAGACTTGTTAATGAGAGAGAAAGACCGGGAGAAGAGTTGAGGCTTAGTGAAGAAAATAAGTGAGTCTGTTGTCACCACCTCACAAAAGATACTACATTTACTTTCACCTTTATCTATTTTGGAAAAATTCTGGTTGTTATCTTGGTAGATAACAAAAGTATAAGGGGGGCACTGGAGAGATCAAGAACATTATCCCTGCATGTTTTGGATCATCATACTGTATATGACAGTGGAAAATGTTAAGCAGGTAATCCTCAATGAAGAAGGAAATGAACAGTTGGTTATCCAAGCTAATGGCAAAGCATGGGTACATATTTAGGGCATCAGGGAGGGAAAGTTAAAAGCATGGGTACATATTTAGGGCATCAGGGAGGGAAAGTTAAAAGCATGGGTACATATATAGGGCATCAGGGAGGGAAAGTTAAAAGCATGGGTACATATATAGGGCATCAGGGAGGGAAAGTTAAAAGCATGGGTACATATATAGGGCATCAGGGAGGGAAAGTTAAAAGCATGGGTACATATATAGGGCATCAGGGAGGGAAAGTTAAAAGCATGGGTACATATATAGGGCATCAGGGAGGGAAAGTTAAAAGCATGGGTACATATTTAGGGCATCAGGGAGGGAAAGTAAGAATAAAGGAAACCAGATGATATGAAAATTGTGATATGTCTAAATTTGATTAAAAGTGAAGTGCTAGGCCAAGAGCTGAAGTGGTTTGTAATTGCTGGACATTCAAGATGCCATAACCTACAACACAGACATTAGCTGCACCTAGTTCCATCATTTTATATTTCAGACAGCAGAGTAGATAGAGGATATCAAACCACATTACAAACATATTGACCTCAGACACAGGCAGGCAGTGCCAAGTATCTTATAGCTATACACTTATATTACAACTTTCCCTTTCAAAAGTTAAAGATTCCCACTTTTGAAGTTGAATTATATATAGAAATACATTTAACAAAATATGTCTCTGTAGTCACAACTGCCCTTCTAAACATTACTTCAAAGAAAAAGCATAGTATTCTAGCATGGGTATTTTTTCAAATGCAAGTACCTTTTAACTACTTTCAGTTTTATGTTTTTCACAGTCAAAGCCAAGTGTTTTCTTTCTTATTACAAATAATGCAGTTCAGTAAGCTCTTTTCAGCTCTTTGTATTATTTGAGTAGTATGCTGGCTTTCTTAAAAATCATGTATACTTGGACTATTTGAGATAGCCTGTGGACTTCTGATTCTGATGTGCTAGGAACTATTACTGGCATATGTCCACCAGGCAGCTTGTCAGAATGTTCTGGACTAAGATGAACATTCTAACTCCAAAGACCCCTTCCATTTTTCATCACATGAACTGCATCTGGGAACTGGGAAGATTAAAAGGCAAGATTGGAAGTAATAAGCAGTTGTGTTGGGTGAAACCCTAAGCAGCACTAGTGGGGATGAACAAGATGGATATATACATTGAAGGTATCAGGGAGTAGGGCACTGAAACAATACAAATGTGGGACGGAAGGTATTGAGGAGTAGGGCACTGAAACAATACAAATGTGGGGTGGAAGCTATCGGGGAGTAGGACACTGAAACAATACAAATGTGTGACAGAAACTATTGTAGAGCAGGACACTGAAACAGTACAAATGAAACAATTCAAATGTGGGGTGGAAGCTATCGTGGAGTGGGACACCGAAACAATACAAATGTGTGACAGAAACTATTGTAGAGCAGGACACTGAAACAGTACAAATGTGGGGTGGAAGGTTTCAAGCATTAGGACACTGAAACAATAAAAATGTGGGGTGGAAAGTATCGAGGAGTATGACAGTGAAACAATGCGAATGTGGGGTAGAAGGTATTGAGGAGTAGGACACTAGAACAATACAAATATGAGGTCATAGCCGGTGAAGTAGAAAATATGAATGTTCTCCTACAATACTTAGCATTTTAGTTTTGCTGCCTACTTAGGATGGCAAATCATTTTATGTGCATGCAGGCATATGTATGTGTTTATGAATCTATTCTACCAGTGTGTCTTATTTATCTGTTGATGAAGGCATAACTTCTTTAATTCAGTATTTGAGGACCCATTTGCTCTCAAGAGGAGTATGGGACAAGGATGGCCAGCTGTTTCACTCCTTGTAAAACTAGTCATAGATCATGATGAGGAGTATAAAGGGATTAAGTACAAGGATAGGGCTGTATATCTGTCTCAATAACTGAGGCCCTTGATCATTTCCTAGTTGTGAATCTCTAAGGTCTCTTAGGTTGAGTGAAAGGTTTCAACAAATTTATGCCAAAATGGGCAATGTATTCACTGAGGACTCTGATAAAAGATGAGTAATGGGGAATTAAGATTTGTTTGGACCTAGAGGAGATGCCATTGGAAACTAATTGAGTCAGATAAAAATGATTTCCAAACTACTACATCATTATGATTGTCAGAAAATAAATAATCAACAAGTGTACCTAGATCCCTAAGACAGTATTTGATTTGAAGGGTATGTCACCGATATAGCATGATGTGGAAATGTTTTCCCCAAAATAAACTATACTGCATGTTTTAATGTGTAATCTGAGAATGCTGTCCTTGCAGCAATTATAAACATAGTCTAACCTAGTGCTGGAGCAATTGTGAGTCATTGACAGAATTAATAACAGCACCTAATATACAGTTGTCTGCAAATTTATATAACCACAGGTCAGGAAAATTAGCTTGAATATCTGAGAAATAGATGTCAAATAGGAGAGGGCCAAATGCAGGGCCCTGTGGTGCACCACTGGTAAACTTTTTGTTTTTAGAACTATCATCTGTGACACTTACCCACATGGATTCTGCAAGACTATTTGTTATCTAGCCACTACATAACCTATGGGTTTATATTCAGATTTACATATCTGTCAATAATACCTACATGGGGAATAGTGCCAAGGGCCATGACCTGGTTTAGATATGCTGCATGAACTGCGTAACCACTGTTCACTACTTCAGTGACTTTTCAAAGAAGTTAGTGAAGTTTAAGGGGCAAGACATACCTTTAAATAAGCCAAATTGAAGAGGGCCCAGGGTTAAGAGATTTTCACTGTCCTCATTAATAATATTTGAGATAATATGTTGAATAGTTGTACATATGAAGTCAGTGAGGCTAATAGATCCACAGTTATGAGCATCTACATTTGGACTATCCTTGTGTAATTGCATTACAGTTTCTGTTTTTGTGGTTTGGGGCATATAATCAGTGGATAGCCTTAAAATGAAGAGATTAAGTAGAAGATCAGATAAGCTCTATTTGGTATTGATAATGAGGAAAGCTGTTATGTTATCAGGGGCCATTAATGAGGTGCTCTTAGCTTTTAGTGGGGCTTAGAGGACTTATTCGATAGTATTTAAAGGGGATGCCAAGGATTGTGGAATATTTTATTTTTTTTTATTTTACATTTGTTTACCAGGAAGGTCCGACTGGACACAGGTCCATTTTCAGTGGAGACCCAGGGAGAAAAGCTCCACTAATAGTACAATACAATAGATACACATTCACAGGATAAGTCATACAGTAGGTCATTTCTGTTTAAACCACTTACTGTAGGTTAATAAGCATTGACAGGATATAATAGTACTGGCAGTTCTTTTACAGTTGAGCATACATTAGTAACCTAGCATTGTGTATAGAAACTATGAGTGAGGTGTTTTTTTTTTTTTTTTTTTCTTCCTCAGTTTGAAGGCAAAGGGAGTGGAGGTGGAGAACCATGCCAACATTACGTAGTTGGGAGAGACCCAGTAGCAGTGAGTAGTTATGATCTAGCCTGGGGGAAGACATGGACACAGCCAGTTTTGTATGTAGTGGGTGCTGAGGAGATTTTTGATGAGTTGAGGAGAGGATGTTGAGATTAGGCGATCTGGTAGCATATTCCAGGTTTTGGCAATGGAGCATGCAAAGAGGGATTTGCCAGCCTCATTTTGTATTTAGTGACATTTATGTGGTTCTGGTGTGTAGATCTTAGGTTTCTGGAGGGGGTGTAGGGCTAGATTAATTGTTGCAGGGCAGGAGGTTTCATAAGATGGTAGTATAGTTTATGTGCAAAGGTAAGTTGGTTGAGTAGGAGGAGTTGTGGGAACTCAAGCCAGTTGAGCTGTCAAAGGGCTAGACAGTGATGGGATCTATGAGTGGCTTCAGTAGCAAATTTGGCAATCTTGTTGTAGCAAGTTTCCATTTTGGCGAGTTCTGTGTGGCGAAGGTTAGTTAAGATTGGAGAAGCATATAGTAGTATGGATAATAGATGGCTTCTAGCTATGGTGGCTTTGGTGTCCCTGGTCATGAATTAGCAGTTCCTATAAAGGAGTCCAATCTTTTTGTTAACTTTCTTGATTGTTTGGGTAATATGGATGTCAAACTTGAGATTATTATCAATGTCTATGCCTAGATGCTTAGTGTGTGATGTTGGAGTGATTCTAGTATTGTTTTTGAATATCATGGTAAAATTATTGTCTACGGGAGGAGATCTACTGGGGCTGAAGAGAATAAGTTTAGCTTTCTTGGGGTTAAGTAAAAGTTTGATGTTGGTGAACCATTCTTCTGCTACGGTAAAATTATTTTGGGTGATGGATTTTAGTTTGTCGAGGGTGGGTGCTGCACATATAATAGTGGTATCATCTGCGTATTGAACTATAGAAGCAGTGGGTGAGGCTGATGCTATCTGGTTAGTAAATAATGAGAATAGCAGAGGGCCGAGAATGGACCCTTGTGGGACACCTATAGTTACTGGTAGTAGGGGGGACAGTTGGTTTTGCCATAGTACTGCTTTTTGATGGTTAGATAAATAGTTACTGAACCAGGATAGAGTGGAGGACTTTGTGTTAGGAGTGGCTAGTCTTTCAAGGAGTATTTTGTGGTTGACCATATCAAAGGCTTTATATAAGTCTAAGAATATGGAGGATATGGACAGGCCATTGTTTCTATGGTTATTAACAGTGTTGGAGAATGACAGCAATGCTGTGCTAGTGCTATGGGAAGGTCTAAATCCATGGTGGGAAGAGGATAGTAGGTTGTTCTTTAGGAGGCAATGCAATAGCTGTGAATGGACTACTCCCTCTAGAATTTTTGATAGGGGTGATAGTTTTGCTATGGGCTGTGACATAGAACTATGTAGAATAGTTATAACTAAGCATGAATTGAAATGTGTACTACATTTGTTATCTAGGACATTTAACTATTTCATTTGGGTCAGAGTGAACAGTATTAGTGATGACTAGCTTCAAACATTGCTGGGTCTTAATTCTTTCTTTCCTGACATAGCTAAGAAAAGCTTTATAGTTATTTTTAATTCCTATGGCTGAAGTTCATATTCACCTTTGAGCTTTTTATTGATATAGCTATGCCTTTTGGCTAGTTTGCTTTATTGTGCTCATGGTGGGAAGCATAGGCCTTTTGGTGGTCTTAAGAAATTTCAATTTCTTTTTAATGTTATATACTTTATTTATACTGGCATTCTACCATAAGAGCTTGTTTTTAAACTTCCCATTATATTTCATTCAGACAGGGACTGCCTTATCAATGCACTATTTGGGGGCGGGCGGGAAGCATAGGTGGTAAGTCTATGATGTTACCGAATAAGATACTCTCCTCTGCTGATCACCAGTGAAGTGTTGTGCAAAATATACTCAAGTGCCATTATTTAGCACTGGAGATGGAGATTGTCTGTTTCTGATAATGAAGATGCTTTGGAGCTGAAGCCAACAACCATATAACAAATTCTGAAGGGAGAAGACTGGAAATCACTCTCTGAAAAAAAAAAATGGACAGAACTAATTCTTCTGTGGAGGTGACAATGACCATCTAAATTGTAGAGTTACAGTTAAAAGTGCATGGATTAGTGGGTTCATGCACACAGATGGGAATGCGATTGCATATGATTTAATGGATGATCTTAAAGAAAAGGAGCATCAACATTTGTTTAATCATGTTATATTTTGTGGCACAGTCCAGTTTTCTTCTGCTCTTAATATAATTGCTTTGTAAAAAAAAATGTTGCACCAAGGTATGGATAATAACAGGGCCAAACTGTAAGTTTACTTCCTTTCCGTTTTAGTATTATAATCTGTTCATGGGCCAGGCCTGTTTAGCAGAGTCATGGAGATCATAATGGCAATAAAAAGCTTGTTAAAAAATTCAATTCAGATCGGCATGGAGTAAGCTTACGTATTTAATATAACAATTTGTTTATTTTAGTAAGAGTGTAAGTCATTAAAAAGGATGGTGTCATTTAAGTGTGGACTGCGATCGGCACAAACTCTTACACTGCCAGCTTAAACATTTTCATGATGTTCTCTGCATTCTGTAGAGTGCACAGTTTAATACTGTATTTTGTAAATTCACTGGGTGGGTATTAACATTTAAGCAACAATACTTACATACATACATACATATATATAAGTTGTGAGGTAATTCCAGAGAAGTACTCACTCTTATTCCTCATTGTGAGGTTAGAAAGTGACAAACATACAAACCTGGGAAATCCTTATTTTTGACTTGGCAAATTTAACAAAGCTGGGAATGAAGGGCAACAGGAAACTTGCAAGTGTATATGCCACAGTGTTTGACTAACAGTCTTTAAATCTTCTATTTTTACCTCTGGTGCTGTTGACCTAGTCTTGCTGACTTTTTGGGAAATAAAATGCTCATTTGAGCTCTGCTTTTATATCTGTGACCTAAAAGCATTTGACTAACAGTCTTTAAATCTTTTATTTTTACCTCTGGTGCTGTTGACCTAGTCTTGCTGACTTTTTGGGAAATAAAATGCACATTCGAACTCTGCTTTTGTATCTGTGACCTAAAAACTGACAAAACGTGTCTGTAGCTGAACAGAAATCCCAGAAAAAAAAATAAAGTGGCCAGTGTAATTATTCATTAGCGAAAGCATGGGAAACAGCAGCAACTTATTATAAAATGATTGCACTGAGGCAGACATGCTCCATCATACTAATCATGCAGTCAAAAATCTAAAAGGAAACTGAATGAATTTCTATGAGCCTGATTTGCATACAGGGCTTGACAGCACATTGCCTGAAGGTGCAGTAAAATAACGAGACCACAACTTTCCAAAAGCAGAGACGCATGTGGTGCTGATGCAGTGTTCCTCTCCAAAATTTGTCAAATCTTTCTTCCATGCATCTTCACCCCCAAGAGGCATTCTGAATTAGCGATTAGCTTTTTAACAGGAAACTGCAGAATATTTGTAGATTTTTTTTAATCCTGTAAAGAGCAGACAGAAATTGTGCCCATGGGACTCATTTTATGTATAAGGATGCTGTGTGCAATCAGTACTTGATGAATAGTTTCGGCCATTTCTATACCACTCTCCCAAATTATAGCTTTTTCTATTCATATGAATTATATAATGCTATTTGTCTTTCCGTTCACAGTAGCCATCTTCATAGTGACCCCACCACTGCTGCTGCCCAGACTAATTCACAGATACTCATTGTCTCATTTACACACACACACACACACACACACACACACACACACACACACACACACACACACACACACACAATTTCTTCACTTTGTTGCAGCATTATTTACATTTGAATTTAAGTCAGATGCTGTTAGTAAGAATAATGTAAAAGCAACAATGCTAACAGAAATTTAAAGCTGCTGGACCAGTCCTTTCCTAGATAAACATCTGAAAAGGGACACATTTCAATTCTTCCTTACTCCTATTACCACTGAATATCTGCCTATGTTTGCCTGAGTTCTGGGTAAGTCACTTTATGTGCATATGTATCTGTATTTGTGCATATGTATATATGTCTGTAAGCATGCATTTTACAGAAGTGTCTCTAGTAGAAGACATCCACAGAACGCACAAATCACTGTAACAGAATGAAGACGTAGGCACACATGAGCTATATAATGCAGTTTACCTCTACATCGTCAATCCCAATATGGGCAAAACGGCTTCCGTGAATACCGAAGTGCAAACATCTCTGTCAAATTCCACATAAGCGAACGGCAAAACCTCGCCCCTTTTTGACCCATGGTAGCACTGGTATGTAGGTGTGGCATGGCTGGAAATGTCAAAATTTGACATAATTTCGACATTTAAAAATTTTCGCGGTTTCGGTTTGCTTAAATGGGTCGATTAAGTGGCCGGTCGATCATATGTGATCGACAATATAAAGGTAAACCATATAATGCATATGTCACATAGAATTAGAAACTTAACATTGCACAGAATTATTCCATTCATCATAACATTGTAATGAGAGTCCTTTTCACATTGAGAAAAATATTTATATATGCTTCTCATTCTGGTTTAGAAAGTAGATAATTTGGTTAGCCTGTGCAATTAGAAATATAAGTTACAGGCTGTTCATTTTAGTTCTGCTTATGCATGAAAGCTTGGATGTTAGTTTTGAACATTTCATAAGATGCAAAATGCATCACTTTCCAGAATTTAAGCGGAGCAATATGTAATGTTTTATCAACCCCAACTTTCTTTGTTCTGATGTTTTAAAGCCTTTGGTAATATGTCAAATAGGTGCAAACAAAACTATGGATTAGGTTTGTACAAAGGTCTTTTATTGGCACTCATCAGTTCTCTCAGCTAATATTGGACAACAGTAGGAAGGAAATCTACTGTAATAATGCTGGACCAGTTAGACAGGCTTGTGGAATGTGATTTCCTATATTCTTGTACTAAGGGGAATAGAACACTGTACCAGCAAACATTTATATTAGAGTAGTAAACAGTTTACAAGTGCTTTCTTTATGAGTAATGACCAGTTTTAACATTGTAGAACAGAACATTTTTATTAGTTTTGAACACAAAAATATGTGCTGTACCATGTTGAATATGCCATGCTTCTGTCAGACTCAGACTGCAGTATTGAATGTTTATAAATGACAAGCACTGAAGTACTTTGTTTTATGTATGGATCATCTTTTTCACACCACTTTTTTTTTGCTATGAAAAAGAATGCTGTTTATTTTGATAGTGTTCAATATCAAATGATACTGTGGATGTCACATTTTAATTGTTTGAGGACACATTGCAGAGCAGGATGTACTTGTTGAAAATTATTGTAAGAGGTCCACTCTTGAGGTGTGAACAACTACTGCTTCGAGATCAGCGAGAGACATATTATGGCACTGGCGTTTGACAGTTCAACACACTGAGCTCAAGAAGAGGATAAGGATGAATGTGGATGCTAGTGATTACATTTATGTGTTTGGAGGTAGCAATAGTAATTCCTAACCATTTCTCCCCTTTTTTAAGGTACAAAAATGTCATGATATTCCCTGTGCTATACTTTCCCTTTGTTGTTAAATTTCACTGTGTAATCCTGGCATAAGTAACTTTAGCCCTGTCTGCTACCTCTCTGGAATATATAAACCATTTTGGTGCATCATATGCCTTTCATGTATTTATTCTTTTTTTCTTGGCTTTTCACATTGGGGGGGGGTCTGGACATCTTGGGTAATGCTGAATTTTGACAGCACTTTGTGATTGCTTTTGCTAAAAAAAATGTGCAATAGAGAGGGTCACCATGTATACTACATGTATGTTGTGATGTACAAATAAATGTATATGTCACTGTAACATTTTACTCAATTTCAAATATTACAAAGTGCAGCAATATCTTTGGTTCAGTCTACATAAACAATGTGCAAAACTGTTTAAAAGGAGAAAGACTGATATAGTTCAGTACTAAAGAGTTGTCGACAAAAGTATACTTTTTGTAGTTCAGAAATCATTTCACCTTTAAGCTAAATATTTACAAAAATATTCCTTTTAGTTACTGCAGACCTTCTAGCTAGGAACCTCCACTGTTATAATAGCTGCATAGAAAGTAGTCCATGTAAAATGTGATGTATGGAGCACTGCAAAGTAGGTGCAAACTAATCTTTGATAAGAACAAAGTGCTAATCCAACTGAGAAATGAATCTGTGTCCTCAGAATGTTGTCTTTATACCCTGCCATCACAAGTGTTTGCTCACATGGTTTAAGCCAACATCCCTGCAGATGCCTTTTTTTCTCATGCAATGGATGCAGTACAGGTTCATGCAGAGTGTAATTAATTGCACATAAAACAATATTTTTGTTAATTGTTAAGATGCATATTTATAAAGAATGTCAGCATAACAGGAGTACTCCAAACTATGATTGTATGCCAGAAACTCAAAATATCCAACTACTAGTATAAACCTTTTTTTTTTTCAAGTTGACTGTATGCATGCTCTTCCCTAGCTTTGTTTACTACATTTTAATGAAGTGTGCATATTACTTCTGTCTCATGACATTAACAGAAGTTCTAGTAAAATCTGTGCAATTCTCATCTAGGAGAAAAGGACACCGTTAGCTAAAAATGTATATCTTTGTGTTTTTTTCACACATTTTGATAGCAAATGAGGTTAACGTGATGTATTTGCTTGCTGTCAGTTTAAATGTGAATGCTGCTGAAAATTCAGTTATGGATGTTGACTATGTTCCAGGCATAACATGGCACCTACTTCAGTTTCAACTTCTTCAACTTTATTTGGATGTTTTAACAAAATATACCAGATACAGTAAAATTAAGGGAAAAGAAAGAAATATACAAAAAATTGCATAAAAATACTTAGGCGATCTATGGAAGCTAGTCAGAGTTGTGTACTCTCTCGGTCACTGAGGTAGTAGATTCCACAGGTGGGGAGATTAATGTGTAAAGGCTTGTCTTCTAGATCTGTCAAGACACATCTGGTAAACTACCAGCAGCCATGAGTAGTAGAGAGTAGAGCTCCTGAAGGGGTATGTGACACCACTAACTCTTTCAGGTTATAGCAACCCAAGTTGTTTGGAGAGAAATACACCAACACTATGATCTTATCATAATCCTGAATTAAACTGGTAGCCAATGTAGACCACATAGAACAGGAATAATATACTGTAACATTATGTACCAGTTAGTAACCTGGCTGCAAAGTTCTACACCACCTGTAAATGGTCAGCTTCAGTAATATGAAGTCCTAGGTAAGGGGCATTGCAGCAATCCAACCATACGGAAACCAATACATAAACTTCTACTGAGAGATCAGCTTGAGACAAGAACTGGTTTACCTTGAATATATTCTGTAGATAGAAATATGAAGATTTACAATGACAGATATTTGATCACAAGATTTCAACAAATTCACGCTTTTTCCACACATAGAAAACAAAATTTGGAAAGAAGAGAAGACTTAACATCTGGTTTGGAAATATTAAATTTCAGCTGATTGCTGGGCAACCAAAAATGTATGGCTTTGAGATTACAAGGGGTACACACTCATCATATCACCTTGTGGGAAGGAGAGATACATTTGAGGATCATCTGCATAACTATGGTGTGCCAGTCCTGTCTTTTTAATAAGGTTTCCCAATGGAAGCATATAACCTGTGCAGAGTAATGGACAGAAGATTGAATCCTTGGTACTACAAAAATCAGAAAGGTGTGGTGGAGTTTTGTTTAAACCTGAAAAGACATGGAGATGGTCGAAAGATATGAAGAAAACCAATCTATGACTGTAGAGCAGAAACCACGGTGTAACTTTAAATGGTCAACCAAAATGTCATGACCAACAGTATCAAATGCTAGTGAAAATACTACATGGAACAAGGATCACAGGAGGTTCTAGACTAATGGCCATGGGCCCTTACAAGCCTAGCCAAGAGTTTATACCCAAAACAAAAGTGAATAACAACAATGGTCTCTGGCCATCAGCAGATCATTTATTACCCAAATGAGGGCAGTTTCAGTATGTATGGGGTGTGAGAACCAGACTTCAAAGGGTCTGTGAGTCCATTATCTATGAGGTGAGTCTGAAATTGTTTACAGTCAATAACCTTACTTAATAAGATGAAGGCTGGAGCCTGAGCAAAACTAATGTAGTATACTAGGATCTAATGTTGGCTTCTTAAGAGTAGGGATGACTGTAGCCTCTTTCATGGCTAATGGGAAAATACCAAATCTCAAGACACATGCAGAATGTTATAAATTAGTGGATCAATGACTTCACGACAAGATAAAAATAATTTAATTGGACATGGATCTATGCCTCAGTTTTTTGAATATATACTTGATACCATAGCAATCAACTCATTGTAATATGGAATATCGAACACATTTCAAAGTGAATTTCTAAAACAGACTATCGTCACAGTAATGCCTATGTGGTCTAGGAACAGCAGAGGTGTTTGATTATAGGCAACCATTATGAAGAAAAGCGCAGGTAATCAAATTACATTTAAATTAGATAAAGCTCTCCTAGCTGTTAGGCAAGCTGAGCTGTGTAACCCTCAACCACAGAAAATAATGTGCCCAAAATATTTAATGCTACTGAGAGCTCTGTAGATAAATAGACCACTTTTTAAGATTGATCTCAACATGTTATGTGGCATAATGTTCCTCCATTTCAAGCCTGTCACTTCACAGACCTGGCCATCACAACTGATACTCCAACCTATGTCTTTCCTATGATATGAGATAAGAGAATCCAGAGTCATGGTTAGGAAATTATTATAGCCATTAACTAAGACATCCAGAAGCTCCACACCATCTTCCAGAAGGAACTAGAAGAAAGTAGTAACAGAAGAATATAAGTGCAGGAGGTCAAGACCAAAGCACACCAGAAAATTATCAGATCATGAGGCCATCTCCACTCTCAAAACCCCATGAAAGCCCACTTCTCACTCAACTCTGTCCCTACCGCCACCATAAAAAAATCACTAAAAAATAAAAACTACAAGTCTACTACAGACAAACGTTCCCATGAATTTCTAAAAAAATGCATTTGAAGTTTCATCAAATCCAATATCTACACTAATAAACAGGTCTATTCTAGAATCTCATATCCCAGATATTTAGAAGACATACATACATCCTGTTCATAAAGGAGGACCCTCTGTTAATTTTTTCTACTTCAGACCAGTTGCAATTTTGTCACCATTGTCTAAAATATTAAAAGGGTATCCATTCCCGATTACTGCAATATCTAACCATAAAGAATCATCATTCATGTGCACACCATGGTTTTCACTACAAATGTAGCACCACTACTGCTCTACTTCACTTTGCTGACACCATTAATAAAAACAGATGCCAGAAACCTAGTATCTTCCTTATTCCTAGACCTGTCCAAAGCATTCTATAACTTAAACTCTTCTCCTTGCATCTCTATCCTCTCCCCCCTCCCTGTCCTTGTTTAACAGCTACCTAACAGATATATTCCAAGCAGTCCAATGGCAGTAGGAAAACTCATAATTTCTATCCATTAATCTAGAATTTTCACAAGGTTCCCAACTTGAATCCATCCTGTTTATCATATTTATAAATGATATACACACTGATTCCAGGCATGCCACTCATACAATATGCAGATAATTCTACACTAATCTGCACAGCCTCCAACCTACAAGAACTTCAAGAAATTACTCAAGAATCCTTTGCGACCATAGAATCCAGGCTAGAAAACTAACATCTCCTACTTAACTGGCCCCCAAAAAACAAAACTAACACTTTTCACCCCTAAAACATTCTCCCAAATTTGTGTCAAAATCACTTTATTAAATAAAACCATCATTGAACAGGCCGCTAACACCAAATTCTTTGGAGTCATCATTGATGACAACATGAAATCTGACCTATACTTCCAAACTGTTATTAAAAAATCCCACCAAAAGCTTGGCCTCTTGCATAGAACAAACTCTTAACATTCAGAACTAGGAAAACCATAGTTAAAGCTTACCCCCTTACCTACCCTATTATATTCCTCTTCACTGTTTATTAACCTACAAACCTTTACGTAAACAAAAATGTAACAATGCTATAATAAAATAGCTCCCTTTGATCCAAATGACCCCTTTAGAACTCATCACAATTTTGCCCTTAAACACCCAAATTGGACTGAACTCCCACATATCTCCACTAAAATCCAATACTACTAGCTCTAATATACTACCTTGATAAGTATCCAGCACTAACAGACATGCTTCAACACTACCACCCTACCAAAGCTGTTCACTCTAACGAATATTACTCCTCTCCATTAATAAAACCCAAATTGCATTGAGAACCTCCTTATACTCAGACTCTGAAGCTACTCTCTGGGATGCCCTCCCACTTGCTCTCAGGCTTCTTGAAAACTGTCAGGCACTCAAAACACATCTAAGAGAACACCTGTCAACATCCTGGCTCTGTAGCTGTACATCTCCAGGATAGCAATAACATCTCTGCTCCTCTTCTACTATACCTCCGCTCTCCTCTACTCTTTTACCAACTAATACTTTGTCTTCACTCACCCTGTCTTCTATCTGTGTCTCTCTTAACTCTCTCTTACAACTCATTTCATTTATATCTCAAAATTAAATAAACCTTTTACTATCCAGCCTTTCTAAATGATTCAGTACTCAGCATTGTGACATCTACCCTACAGCATATTTACTAACTGTATCTGTACAGAGTGTAATTAGTATAAGAAGCCTACATATACTGTATGTATAGCTATTATTTTGATGTGGATTCAGTAAAGTCTGTATGGTGCACTAAAACCATGTGCATGCTGATTTGTATTCAATAAGCAGCACTACACACCATGCAGAGCCGCACAAACATGGTAAACATTGTGGCATGCCAATTACAGCATAAGCAGCTGAATTCTATGCTAATCAATCAATCCTAGATGAAGGAGCTATTCAACAAGTTATGAAGCAATTGTGTACACTCAGTGCAGCTTTTGGACTCAAATTCCAAAACATATTGTAATACAGCCACAGAAACTACTCTGCATGAGAAGAATGTTAGGGGCTACTGTTGCTCTTCCGTATCTGTATCTGCAACAGGCCCAAGTCTGTGCTGCTGCTAACAGACCTCAGTCAAGAAGGCAAAGGGTGTTCAGATCCTGTTTAACTTTTCATGGTCTGCTTGAGGTAGAAATAGTATAGTGCTACAGGGTGGATAGTGGCACACTACAAGAACTCTGCTACCTATGCCATCCTCAACTGAGAGCAAAGGCAAACAGAGGGGAAACATTACCTGTGGAAACTAAGGTATGTGTAGCACTTAGAATATTAGCTACATGAACTTTCCAGAGACCAACAGGGGATATGCTGGTGATATCACAGGCATCAGCATCCAGGTTCCTCCATCAATTCCTGAATGCTGTGCTACAACATGCCATTGACTACATATATTTTCTCTATACACCCGAGAACAGAGCTATAGCTATGCAGGATTTCTATCCCACAGCACACTTCTCTAAGTCCTGGGTACCATAGACTGCACACACATTGAGATCAAAGCACCACCCAGGAAACAGGGAAGGGTGTACATAAACAAAAAAGGCTTCAACTCCATTAACTGCCAGGTCATGTGAATGCTAAGGGAATCTTCCAGAATGCATGTGCTGGCAACTCCAGCAGTTCCCACAGCTCCCAATATGACACAACTCTCAACTTTACCAGAGGTTTTCTAGGTTGGATATGGGTATGCACTCAAAGCATGGCTGATGATGCCTATCTGAAATGCACACCCACCCACCCACCAAAGAATTATAACAAGGCACACCCTCAAAAAAGAAATATCATAGACTGTGTGTTTGGGCTACTGAAGTCATTGTTCCAGTGCCTAGATACATCAGCGGGAGCCATGCAGTACAATCCCCATACTTGTGCTGAAGTTTTCACTGTGCTATCCTTCACATTATTTTTCTGAGAAAACAGCTTCAACAGGAATACCAAGGGATGGGGGACACATCCCACCACAACTGGTAAGGTCACCACAGCCACACACAGGTGAGGAGTCAGAGGGGGAGCCACCAGCTGCTGTGGGTGTTAGTAGACATAGGTGTGCACAGTATGCCATTACCCTGGCCAAGAGGCAATAGATATCCCACATACTGATCACCTAAGGGGGAACAACTTTCATCCTATGCACATTCATACAGTAAAATTGATGCTAGGAAATGCTCACAACCCTTACTTACCCATGTAATGGCTGCATACTGTTAGCATCATGGAGTCAGCCCCAAATTAAAACACTTAAAACTGCTGGACTATCAATGTAAGTGTTGAACCTGGAAAAGAAAAATAAATGGCTAAGACCACAAATGGGTGGCCAGATCTTTGCATACTGTTAGTTGCTAATGTACCCAAGTAGAAGGAAGGTGGGTGGTTTTACAGAAATGACATCAATATGTGACAGGAGTGACTTATGTCAATAGATGTGTGCTCTTTATCTACTAATAGTCCTCATGCATCAGAGATACACACAATACAAAAACTTGTAAGAAAGCAGTACAATTTCTAAAAGAGCATCACGAATACATATATATACTAAGCACTCGGTCAGATACGCACCCTGTGCATCAGAAAAAAGACTTATATATCCTGAAACCAAAAGATGGAATTAAGGAGATGGCACAGTTAGAATCATTTGCACTGGGGGGGCAGGGCAAGAGTCCAAGGCTGATAAAAAAGGTAGTGAGTGCATGTGAATAAGAAAGACAGGCAGGCAGAAATTTAGATTAATTATCAAATGGTCAGTGAGACAGAATGAGCTGCAAGCCTCATGAATGACCCATGTACCTATTGTATGTATGTATCTGTATGGCCACTCAAGGTGAAACGTGTGTGAGTGTTTGCAAGAGCACAGTCAAGCTCTGTGCTAGCTCTATGTCTTGGCATGTTGGACAGGTGTGAGCTGTGCATGATAAACGTAACAGTTCATAGTCATCACCCCCCACTGTGAGAACTGGCTCTGCCAGGAGTTGCACTGGCATGTCCATGCCCATAGTCAGATGTGCTGCTGCTACACAAATGTGACTGATGCCTGCTGGATGAGCTCTCCTCACAACTTCATCCAGGACCACAATCTCATGGTGTAACATGTCTAGGTGGACACCTCAACCACTGACAGAGTAGTGGAAATAGTGCCACTACAGGAGTGTGATCGGGCATAGCCACATTGGCTAACAGCAGATGATGCTGCTGACCTACATCCATGTGGATGTTGTCCTCCTCTACACAGATATTCCATCACAGACACTGCCCATTGCATGGTGTCATTCATTCAATCTACTGACTTGTCCACATGGTGGAGGCAGCCACTCACATCAGCCTGTGCCATATCTACAATGCTAAGCATGTCCTTGGAGGCCCTAGTGATGGCCCTAAACATATGTAGCGTGGCATGTAATGATACACCGGGATCAGGTGGACGATGGACAGCAGACTTCCTCCAAGAACCCCTAACAACCCTACTGCATGGCACCTCACCCACGCATTGGTTATGGCCAGGGTCAACTGGCACCAAAGCCACAGTAACCATACTACCCTGATCAAGTGTCTCATCCTCCACCTGCCCAATATCTGAAGGCTCAGTGGAATAGGTATGCATAGACCTACTGACTGTGTCTGAGGAAAATACAGGGGATGTCTGACTGTCAACCTCAGTGTCAGATTCAACATTTGCACCCCTCTGACTGTGCCTCTATTTGGCCACTACCATCATCATCACAGTCTACTGATACTCTGACTTCAGGTGGTATGAGTCTGACACTTCCAGTGTGAGGATCACATGTGATAAGCAACAAACACAGGAATGAAATTAACACTACACTAAATATTTAACACGATTTATATGATAACAAACTAACACTGGTCCCCCTATTGCAGATGGTACAGCAATACACACACTCATAACACTCACCTCACACTTACAGATAAATGTAAATATCTGATAAATGGTCATCAATAATCAGAGAAAAATATTTGTCTTACCATGTGCAGATGTCTTCACACTTGGTAGGAATGATGGGCCTAGATAAAATGAAGTAAGGTAAGTACACAAGTTAAATAACAATTGGAAAAACACAGGGAGACAGTGAATACACAGTTTTGCCTGTATGTTTAAGAATAGTTTTAACTGAAGCTTGGCTGCCACGTCTACTCACAGTCCATGTGTAATAAACAAGTGTGTCATTAAGTCTGTTAATTAAAAAAAAAATTTGCAGGAGGTATTACTTAAATTTTTATATATTTTACTATGCAAGCAAATCTAAAACTTGCTGTATGTAGGTTTAGCTGGTTGTCCTCCCAGACACATCAGCACTGACATCAGTCACATTTTGGTGTGCAGTTTCTACCAAGCTCTCTGGATATCTGACAGTGGACAGGAAATCTTCATTTAGTGTCAGTATAGGCTTAGTAGCAGCCCCGCTTGTAGACAGCTGTTCACTGGCAACTGCAGTTGTTCTTCTGTGGGCTCATGAAATCATATCAGTGGCCCTATGATGCACCTGATTGTAGGTCCTGCTGTGACCCCCTTACTGCATTGATGTCATTTACTAACTGCTTCCAAATCTGCATTCTGCCAGCCATATCCCCATGTCCTCTTTCAAGCAGAAAGGTGCCATGGTGCCTGCAGTATGGCATTATTTTCTGAGTTGCTGAAAGAGGGTTTACTTGGATTTGTACACTTGGGTGCCATAATCCTATGTGACAAAAACAGAGAAGGCTACAACCCATAAATATTGCCTAACTAAATTTCTGCTTATAGACACATATTTTTCAAACTTAAGCACTGGAAACACGCATTTCAGTTATTGAAATTGAAGGTTACGTGGCTGTACCATATCTCACACACACACAAACCAATGTTTGGTCCAAACAAAAGAATACCGCTTTACTAATGTATTGTTTCTCACTGAAATAACAGGATGACTACAAATTTTCAAGAGAAAAGCACTTGAAACTAACTTTTGTTGTGGCAACACACAAATGGTAGGTGGCTCCCCCACTCCCAAAACAACAAATAAATGAAGTAAAACAACAAAAGACCAGTGTATCCAAACAATTTATTAAATAAACTATAGCACTTCAGCAAGCAACTGCCTTCAAGGAGTATAAACCAAGAAATCACATTCCATATGAGAATGCATAAACTAGGATGTTGTCAGATCACACACATACATTGTTAAGCACTCGATCTTTAATGTGTCTATATAATTAATGAGCATGTCTGACAAACACTTCTGTGGCAAGGAGGAAAAAAAAAACACTTATGTGGAAGAATATGCATATGCATTCTCTATTTTACATAGGTTTGAATTCCACATTGTACAAATTACTTTTATCAGTGTGTAAAGCCACACAAAAAATGTGTCAAGTCATAAAATGTATACCTCTCCCCAATCTTCTTCTGGCTTTTCCCGGATAGGGGTCGCCATATCGGATCACCTGTCCACTCATGATTGGCAGTAGAGTTTTACGGTGTTGAGTTCCCAGCCCAGTGCCCAACCTTCCATGTAAGGCACACACATGCACGCACTCACGCCTAGGGCCAATTTAGAGTGTCCAATCCACCTACAGGACGTCTTTGGGATGTGGGAGGAAACCCACGCGACCACAGGGAGGACATGCAAACTCCACACAGAAGGCAACCCAGCCGAGGATCGAACCGGAGAACCTCTTGCTATGAGGCGACAACACTAACCGCTGCACCATCGTGGCCGCCCTGTATACCTCTCCCTAATACATGTGTTAAAAGTAAAGTCATCTAACAAGTATAGCAGCAGACAAACCATAACTGATGCCAACTGTCACATTACTTCCTACTTCATAAACTACCTTCCTCTCTGTTTGGCAGTGTTGCTCTCCATGAACATCATACAAATGCATTTGGCATAGTTCTGCAGGTTTGCACACTAGCCATAAAGCACAATATCACAAATTGGTGGGAAAACACTTCAACTGTTGTTGGATAACCTGTGCAGACATGGCAGAAGCAAGAAGGGAGGGTGCTCAGTTTAGGGCTCAATGATGAGATGTAGAGGAGTACAGAATTTTCATTGCATTCCACATAACACACCACAGTTGTAGGCTGCTGTAGGGTGACTCTACTAGGTCTTAATATAAATCAAAGGCTCAGAACAGTCTAGCCACAGCTGTCTCCAGTGCGAGTGACATTCCATGCATAGGGGAGCAATGCAGGCACCATTACAACAAACTGAAAAAGTACAAGCCAGAACAACTAAACCAGGGGTCTGTATCATAATGTCAAAGTCTTATAACTTCGAACATGTAATGTTCAAAGTTACAAAGCTTTGACTATGGATAAAAAAAAAAAAACGGAAAACAAAATAAACTGTTTTAAGCAGGGGGGCAAACCCCCCTCTGCTACTTAAATATACCAACTCTGAGATTGCACCCCATTGAAGAAAATGGAAAACTCTGCTTATGGAGCTTTCCATTCAAACACTCGATCTTTTACAAATTCAAACTTATGGTCTCAACCATATGAGGTTCGAACTTGTAAAAATTCGACTATGTGATAGAAACCTCTCAGCCAGTGGTGGATGAGTTTAGGACTGCTAACATCCCACAGTTTGTAAGTATACAAATAGAAATACTTTAAATTATATACAAAGCTCTAGAGATAGCCAGGACTAGTATGCATAACACTCTTCTCTTTTTCTCTCCTCTCCTCTTTATTTTACAGCTGCCCAGGAGATTTCGGACAATAGGGATGCCCATGATGAATGCTTAGAAAGATTGAAAGAAGCAAGGGGTATATATGCGCTACAAGTTAACAATTCCATCCATCCATCCATCCACAATCTCTTTTCCCATTTTATTTTATTAAAACTATTGCTCTTCCATACATTGATAGCAAATTAATCATGCACATCTTAACTGTAAAATCAAGCATGCCTGTTTCATTCTGTAGCTCAAGGTAATTGGAGTCAGTTGTAAAAGTGTATTCAGGTGTTGTGGGTTCAAATTCCACAAGTAAAAATAACTAGTAAATGTTAAATATAAATTTTAGCAAAATTGCCATAAATGCTATGTTTTTAATTTAATCTGTACTATTTTTAAAAGCATATGTGCAATATATGCATATTGCAAGGATTAATTGGAACAATTCTCAGCACTATTTTGGATTTTTAAAAAGTGTAGTTAACGTAAAAGTAAAATATATTTTATTATAGTAAATTATTGAATGTGACATATGATGATTCTAATTGTCTTTTTCCTTTTTTTTTTCTCTTACCCCACTCCTTATGTCTCCTTTATATTTTTATATGTGAGATCACACTGTTCTGATGTCATACTTTTCTGACAACCAACAAAATGATTTCCAGTATAGGGAGGTAGGCTAACCAGTGCAGCTCAACCCATCACCCCTCCAACAGCTGCTACACTAACACCCTACACATCTGGGACACAACCTGGCAGTACTGCCTCTGCAGCCCCTGCAGTACCAGGGCCTCAGTATCAGGTAGCATTATGCTGGAAGCTGGTGCATTGCTACCCTCTGGGAGTATTGGTGGAGGTGGGGATTTCATCATCCACCAGGGGCTGCCAGGCATGATTCATGAGGTCATAGAACTTACCATTGGTACATGGCTCAGCCATATGGAAAAGATGATTATTGGAATGCTGAGAAAATCGAAACATTTCCATTGGTACATGGCTCAGCCATATGGAGAAGATGATCATTGGAATGCTGAGAAAACCAAAACATCAAGCACTCCAGCAGAATGCTGAGACAGGGGACAGTGATGACAGTTCTGAGGGTGAGAACTAGATTCTCACTGTCCCCAGGCATGACAGGCATGGACCTCCGATGTCCTCTCCCTATTCCCAATCATGGTATCCCCAACCTTTTGTGTCCATCACCATCCCTGCCTCTGTCATGTTTGTCTACACCCACTTCCTCAGCTACCCTACTTAACTGACCCTAACATACCTACATCCCTTACCCAACATTCCTGTGAAATAAAATAAAAAACTAGGCACCCGTTCCACAAAAAAAAAAAATAATTCCATGCATAGCTCTCCACTTTGCACATGTGTCTTCTCAATGCACTTGATTCAGTATAATTGGCTAGGCAACATGATTGCATTACTCATCTGTGTTGTGGTAACAGTCCAAAGTCATCAAAGTTTCTATCCATGTTCACATTATACTGTTGAATAAGTTGATAGCTATGGTTCTTTCCTAATTCCCTTCTGCAGTTTCCTATATTGCTTCCCCTTTTTTCTTCCCCCTGCTTGCCCCCCATTTCACCACTTTCCTATCAACCGCATTTTTACACCTTTAATCTGCTCAAAAAATAGAATCACACACCACACATGTCAGAAATGCCCCCTAATAATGCCCTTCACTTGTTGTCCTCTGAATTTGTGTGGAGTTTGGCATCACACACCAATGTCCAGTAATGGTGAATGGCTCGTTATTTTCTATGGCATTGTGCAGTTACCTCCACACAATGCAGCTTAAACTTACTGTGCTAAAGTAACAAACAGTTGCATCAGGTTAAAGACAGTACTATGAAGCATTCACTCTAACATTTATTTAGACTACTGAATGTATAAAAATGCAAATCCATATGTGTACTGTCGGCATGAATCAACTGACTGATATTTATTTTCATGCAGTACTTCACTGTAGTCATAGCTTCTAACATTTGCAGGAATTATCACATTTACTTCTATAATACCATCCTGACAACATGTATAAAAAAATTAGATTGCATTAGATTTGAACCCTGTGTCATTTGCCACAGAGCAGGTGCCTTGTTTATACTCAGTATTGTCTAGAGTGCTGAAATTCTCACCTCTCCACTTAGCATGTTTGCATGCTGAAAAATGAACCAATAGAAATATTACTGTTTTCCCATTTAAGCAGAGACCCACATTTGCTCATCACTTAATTCCGAAGGCAATAGCAATAGTCCTTCATATCATAAATGGTATGACCCAAAATTTCCAATTTAAACTACAGTATGAATGCCATAGTATCTGTCAGCTATTTCTACCATAGCCTATATGCATAAGTGAAAAATAATGAAAAAAAGAAAACTGTATTGAAAAACCAAAACGAAAATGAACAGGAGAATCAAGCAGCAAGTAGCAACACCGGTGTATAAACGTTAACATAGACCAAGTTTATTTAAAACAAGACACGTTTTCGTCCCTCTTAGTAGAAAGACTTCATCAGAAAAACAAGTAAAAAAGCCAATTAAGGCTTTTTAAAAGTTCTGCTCCTTTACAGTCAAACTTTTGAGTCAATCACCTAATCGCATTTAGTAAAGTAAGGCTCAAAATTTAAAGAGCCCACAATGTGCAAATCATAATAAAATGTCCATATGAATATACACCAGTTAAATAACGACAATTAATTAAGTCCATAAAAAATATTAAATATTAAATTGATAAATGTTGTTAAATTAATAGTTAACGCAACTCTAAACAGAAGAGCACTAATCCAGAAATTTAAAACGCACACAGTTGATAAGCCCTACTACGGGCATCTTAAACACACTGTCATATTATAAAATGAGCCAATAAGACTAATATGTATGAACAGACTAATATATATAAAGATTATGAAAAAGACAGATAATAAAATTAGGTAATAAAGTTAAAAAACAACTGTCTATCAAGTCATATAGTATAAAGTTAATGCACCCTAAAAGGTACAAATTAATAAAGATTTAACTCTTATTGTCTTAAACAACTCTTGAGTTTCAAAAGACAAGATATGTTACACTTGTCATTGAGACCGGGGTAACAGAAAGCATTTAACAACAGTTGCCATTCAAGTTCACGACATTCTAGTAATATAGAAGTAGGACCACCTCTAAAGTCATACAACAATTGGTCAATGGCTAAAAAATGAAGAGAGTGATCAGGGTTAGCATTTACATGCTTAGCTAACGCATTATCGGTCTTGTTTTTAGTGACCGCATAAGTGTGTTCATAAATCCTGTCACGGAATTTGTGGTCAGTTTTCCCCACATAAAAGACATTACAGATTTTACACTTAGCTAAGTAGATAATGCCCTTAAAATTACAGTCTAGTCTATGCATGATACAAAATTTTCTACTTCCAATTTCAAAAAAAACACTGTTTTTTTACATGTTTACACATACTACAGGTACCACAAGCAAAAGACCCACAAATTCTATTGTTCACTCTAGGTTTTTTGCATTCAAGAAGACTTTTTAAGTTGGCACCCCTTCTATAAATAACTATTGGTGACGGTCCATTTCTTAATTTAACAACATTTATCAATTTAATAATTAATATTTTTTATTTTTTATGGACTTAATTAGTTGTCGTTATTTAACTGGTGTATATTTATATGGACATTTTATTATGATTTGCACATTGTGGGCTCTTTAAATTTTGAGCCTTATTTTACTAAATGCGATTAGGTGATTGGCTCAAAAGTTTGACTGTAAAGGAGCAGAACTTTTAAAAAGCCTTAATTGGCTTTTTTACTTGTTTTTCTGATGAAGTCTTTCTACTAAGAGGGATGAAAACCTGCCTTGTTTTAAATAAACTTGGTCTACGTTAACGTTTATACACCGGTGTTGCTACTTGCTGCTTGATTCTCCTGTTCGTTTACGTTTTGTTTTTTCTATATGCATAAGTACTTCTCAAGTTCTATTCATTAAATGTGAATCTTGCATGGGCAAACACTTTGCCATCAATCGCACAAACCAGTTGCTCGGTGGTGCACTACGTAAAGAGTTGATTGGCATATATTACTATGTTTACAGCCCAGTTAGTCTACATCCCATTAAAATCCATGTAAAAACCCAACCAAAGTGAGGGGACTTGTCAGTGACTGAACACATTTGCTCATACTCGTGTGATCTGCCCCCATGCGGTAGAAAATGGATATGTCAGTACTAGTACCCAAATGTCAACTGCACTACAATAATTAAATAGCACAACTGCAATATTACATCAGCTTTATACTGACACTAGACACTGAGATTGTCTTATACATTTCTTAATGTGGACATCAATTCATCACATATATGAACACACATGCATCCAAAGTTGAATCCATGCTGATCACAAAACATGTGTGTGTGTAATGTACACAATATATTCAGAAAAAGGTGCTTATGTCTCAGTTGTGCAACATTTATTCCTGACAGCTTATTGCATCTAGTTTGAAAAGCTGTCTTTTAAAGTATATATGCACATTGGAAATAAAACAGAAAATTCAAAGTCCACGCTTTGTACACCATTCTCATAACAGGATGTTACCTGCATCATATAATGATGATATCACCATATATAATGACCACTATGACAAGGAAAAAGCATACATCAGTGATGGGCAAATATTAACTACTGTGTTCTGCACATGGGAACAAATTAGTCAGGTGGGGGTTGACTTACCGCAACAGACACATTGTGTGTGTTTCTATATATGTAAGTGTGTGTGTGCATAGTCAGACGAGCTTGAGTCTTAATCCTTCTGTCAGCAGTTAAGCATCATGGGGAACAAAAGGTTTTAGTCTTACATGGGTGCACAGCCATTTCATACAGGCCTCCTAACATCTTCTCCCAAACATACAATGATGATGTCATCCACTTTAAAGTGTCCGGTAGTGGTGCAAAAGTCAGACTTGTGCTGTGGTGCTTGCATTATGTACTGTGTTCTCTTGCCTAACTAGTTAAGTAGAGGTTCTAATCTCACTTCAGTCAACTGGTGTGCGTGTGTGTGTGTGTGTGTGTGTGTGTGTGTGTGTGTGTGTGTGTGTGTGTGTGTGTGTGTGCATGTGTGTATGTTCAGTTAGTTCACATTCTTGAGACCATTGTAGAACAGTAAGTGAGACAGTCCTACCACCATCATCCTCTTACCAGACACTGCCTATGTTATCAGCTATAAAGTGTTGTCTGACATTATGAAAGCCAGACTTGTGCTGTGGCACTTGTCTGACACTATGAAAGCCAGACTTGTGCTACGGCACTTATGTTACATACTGTGGTGTGTAGATAGTTATGTAGAAGTTCTAATCTCACTACAGTCAACTAGTGTTTGTGTGTGTGCATGTGTTCATTCAACAATCAGTCTGGTGACAATTTTAGAATGGCATGTGAGTCCATAGCTATGTCATACACTCCTCCCAACATCATCTTGCTAACATACACTGATGATATCATCCTCTATAAAGTGCACTCTGACACTTTTTAAGTTAAACGTGTGCTGTGACACTAATGTTAACTACTGTGTTATCCAGTTTCTGTAACTAGATAGTTAGGGGTTCTAATCTGACAGCAGTCAACTTGCGTATATGTTCATTCAAATAATATTTTTGAGACATTTTTACACCTAGATGTGACTCCACATCTGTGCAACACTCCTCCCAACATCATCATCTCAGCATACAATGATGCTATTATCTTCTGTAAAGTTCACTGTGACAGTGTTAGTCAGACATATGTGGTGGTGCTAGTCTTACATTGTATAGAATCCAGCTTCTATACCTACACAGGTTTAATATTCAATTCAGACCCAGTCAACCGCTCTGTGTGTGTGGTCATTGGTACATTATGGTCATTGTATGACCTTTTGAATCTCTTTTCATTTATCCACCACTTAAGAGAACCTTTAACATAGTCCCATAAATCCAGCATCCCCTTTATCTCTCTGTCCACATAACATCCTTCCTGCAGTGGATGGAAGGATGTCCTCTTCTCAACAATGCATACGCACATCATGAAGTAGAGTCCTTCCATGAGCTTCTGCAAGCCATCTCCAGACCACTGGATGTGCGATTACTAATTCTGTCATGGGGTGATGCACATTTCACATATGGACATAGGTAGTATGTAATGCAGTCAAACAAATACAGATAGACGTACATACCCTTGCTATCTTCCATCATACAGATACAGAAATTTTTGTTTAAATGGTATCGATTTTATGTGATATTGGATATTAGCTTATTAATGTCCTCTGACCCTATGAACATTTCACATGTTGCTGTCATCCACATGTGCTGTGTTGAGTTGTGGATGTATGGTAGTCCTAGAAGAGGGTGTTACAAACTGTGATGTTAGATGATGTATTGATGGCCACTGCTGCTATTTGATTGTATGTTCCTTCCATAACAAGTGTAGTAATATGCCTCCTGAGAACTGTTGACATGGGATGGTACTATGCATATTGTTGGCTTAGTACGGCATGCATTTTTGTAGTGGAACATAGCAACATTCTATGCAGTTCTCTTTCAACCATCACAGTGACACTTGCAGTATGGCACATGTGTGCATTTGCATACCTACCATCATTAAATGCTCTGTGACACATCAGTATAACATCATACTGATTACATGGGCACATAAGTCTTGTTTCATCCACATGTTGTAGTGCTGTTATATACACAGACATATAACAAGTTTTGATTCTGTTGCAGCCTTATGAAATTCATTAGATGGGGAATTGTGTTGCTTTCCCCAAGGATTACTGAGGTGGTTCCCAGCAGCATTGTGTGACTATCAGAATCTGTGTCAGTAACGTTTCTGCATGAGCCATATCCACCTTACTTGTAAATTGTCTATATATGGTATCAGGACACTTACACATGGCTTTCTAATGAAAAACATGCAGGCATGCAATGTCCAGTAGATGTAATTATGTGACATAGGTTAATTTGTGTGACTGTGTCAACAGTACCACTGTGTGGCATGTGATGCATACCCAAGTTGTATTTGGAGGTGTTATCACAAATCCTTTTTTAAGTAAATACGAAATGTTAAGGGGAATACACATCTAAGTGGAGAGTTTTGTGTATGCTACAACTGGAGAAAATAGACAATCTGCTAGCTGACAGCTTGGATCAAATTTCACCCCCCCCCCATCCCCACTGCTGATAAGCCGAAGTATACATGCAAACATTACTCAGCTTATTTTATCAGGACAGCAGCTCATGCGTGTGCTCTCTAAGGCTAAAAACACAGAATCAGTGGGCCCTAACAACATCCTAGTTTACCTTTTCAATAACTTAAAACCTGACCTAGCAGACACAATTGGATCCCTAATTAAACACATCCTCCAGACAGCCTATGTTCTGGTAGAAGGGTGTACAGCAACAGTTATCCATCTGAACAAGGGGAGACCATCACCTGACCCATAAAATTATAGACCCATAATTCTGACTCTTCTCATGTCTGAGGCAGTCCAAACAGTCATCATGGACTTTATCAAAGGGACACAGGTAATTTCCCAGCTATGCACCCAACCCACTATTGATTTGTTAAAGCTACATCATTTAGTTGATGTCTTCAAAAAGGTCACTAAGAACATGCAAGAGGAAAAGACTGTGCATCCCACCTAACTTGACCTGGATAAGGTATCTGACACAAATCCACATTCAGGTATTAAAGAGAAACTGTCTCATGTGGGCATGAACACCTATGTCACCAAGTAGGTAGACAAATGGACCACAGATAGGGCACACACTGTCGAAGTGTGTGAATTTACCTCTAGCAAGAGTCCAGTGACCAGGGCCATACCTCAGGGTTCTGTACTAGTCCAAACAAACTTAGACAGCCTTTGTCTAATCAGCTTTATGGATGACTACAAATTGTGGACAGTCATTGAATCCATGAATGCTATTGATATATTGTAGAAAGTATTAACACACACAAATGATTGTTGCCAGTACCATGGAGAGACACTAGATGAACAAAAGACAAAATTATTCCCTTTTATGAAAACAAATACACAAGCTAATTACAATATAAACAGCACTCCCCTATGAGCAGACTGAGTGGTACATGACTTGGGTACTCAGGTAGATAGTAAGTGGAACTTCCACCAGCATGTGACTACAGTGGTGGCAAATCCCTTGTATATAGTACACCTCTTTAGTATGGGCAGGCCATCTACATCAAAGGATATTATAATTCCATTGTTCTCAGCCCTCATCACACCAGTAATTGAGTACAATACCCCCTTTTGCATGTACCTCACCAGACATCTGCAGCAGCTTAAGCAATCCTGAGTTATCGCACAAAGAAGATACATGGTGTAAACAACAAGTCCTATGCGGAGAGATTGAAAGCCCTATCACTGTATTATATCTTCTACAGACTACTAAGGGTCTATTTGTGTCTGGCCTACAGGGCAGTCTCCAGTCTGGCCATATTGGAAATGTTACACTTTGCTAACGCAAACTGCATGATGGTCCATTGCTCCAAAAATGTTAACTGAGCCTCTGACATAATAAACTATGTTGTAGAGATAGATACAACTGTCAGACAATACCCCTTCTCTGGAGCAAGCTTCCCTGTCATGTAAACCAAAGACCTTGACTGACCCTGGACAGTATCACAGTGACAGCATCCTTGCTCATTGACACTACATTTTTTGTAGTTTCTTAATTTGCACATCAATTGCAGATGCTGCACACAATATACATTGCTATTATCTGTTGCAGATTAATGCAATACACAGCATGTGTTGGGAATCTACTGATAACAGTGTGTTGTTCTTTTGTTATCCATATGGCCAATACCTATGTCTCCAAGGGATGATTTACTCAAGTTGCCACAGTGAGCTTCCACACATCTTTTTGGTCATATTCTTTGTGATGCATAACCATTACAAGTTGACAGTGCAGACTTTCCCTTAAGGTGTTCTACAAGATGCATCACCCAGTAAATACACAGCTCACTGACAACATTGATGGCATGGGTTACATTCTAGCCAGGATTGTGCCTAATTTAAATTACAGGTGTCACAGTGTCTTTCTTAACACCTCCAAAATGGTCATTTTTGAGGAAGGTATGCTTCATTCCGCTTAGAGAATACTGACAAATCATTACAGTTTTACAAGTGTGTTCATACAGAAGATGTATAATAACTCACAATCACATATTTTATGTCGATGTCACAGATTAATGGTGGTATTTGTTTTGATATTGTCCATGATTGTACCGCTTCTGTCTAGTGTTGTTCATGAGCCTGTTGCTATGTGCTTGTTCATGAGCCTGTTGCTATGTGCCCCAATAGGTTGAAACCTATGCTGACATTTCAGTCATATTCAAGAGAGTCATTTTGCACACTTTCACAATATGCACATACCCTAATTGTATATACTTCCTTGCTAAATTTCCTACATCATGTCAGAGTGTTCATGTCACAACCAATCATCTCCATTGATATGTGACCTTGTGTGACAGTCACATAATGTACAGTAACTGTTTGATGATATGAATATACCCACACAGGAGGTTTAAACAGCAGAACATACTGTATTATGTACATATGTGATACTTTTTCATGTTACTGACTTGTCTTTGGGGTGTACGTACATTGACATTCCCTTATCTGGTGTACACTACCAAGTTTCACTTTATATTCCTCTTTCTTCATTCCTACCATTGATGTCTGTGGCCCTTTCCAACATGCACTTCCCCAGACTATTTGCTATTTATTTGACATATGTTGACCAGGATAGGCCAACCGAGCTTGTGCCCTTTTTTAGGGGAGGCCCAGGGAGAAAAGCTCCACAGTACAACCTGTAAATACACAGCTTCCTTACTAAATCTCCTTTCCAGTGATCATAGTGATCATGCCAGGGTATTCATTTGTAGTGTATTCACAATGCATTTTTACAATGCATTTATAGTGTAGTGTATTTATAATGCATTTTATATACCCTTGATGATCACCAAAAAAACCTTTATTTCAGTATGCAAAATACATGTTGTAGTGTACTTTGCACTGAGTATACCTTTCTATATTGTGTCGCTACTGCATTCGTTACATTAATTTTAGCCCCAGTAGTCATTCTGGCTGTCCGCACTGTCTTGCAAAACACGTTTGCCCATTGATAAACTTGTTTGCTTATATCATATGCCTTCATGCTGCTTACATGGTTTCCTGTCTGGCAACACTGTTGCTGGCCATGAAACGTCACTTGTATCCGTGTAAGCCTGATGCGAGGCATGCATATGCAATTAGCACTGCTATTCATCGCTCAGAAATGTAAACTCCATGTAGACTTTGCCCTAAGCCTTAATGGAGTTTATTAAATCTCTAGGCTTATCTATTTTGATATTGTAAAATTGAGTTTAATTGTATTTTGCCTGACAGTGTTGGTATTGTGTAACTTAAAAGATTTTGATTGCACTGCATCTACTGGAGCTTTTCTCCCCAGATCTCTGCTGAAAAGTGGCCTTTGTGTCCAGCCAGACTTCCCCGGTCAACAACAAATGTAAAAATGTAAATGTAAATAATATAATTATTATCTATGGCTATTAGATGAAAGTTATTAAAGTTTTGTTTTATCCTGAAGTCTTAAATTATTTGACATTTCTTTGTATTTTTACAGGAATGATAAAGAATGAGCTACACAAACAGAGACGCGGTACTTAAAAAATTGTTTTTACAGAAAGTTAATAGGGAAAAGTTGGCTAGGACAACATGGGAATTCTTAAGGAGTTTCTTAACAACTGTCATGTGTGATCATTAATAAAACTAGCAAGTCAAAATTCTGTTTAGCATCTCATCAGAAGAGTACATAAAATGTCCAGTTCAACCAGCATGTAGCACTAGTACAAGATTGTAAATCAAAGTAGCTGCTATGAGAGTACAACCCAAATTTGCCTTTATCAAGGATGAACATCCAACCGGCTGAAACATGGACACCTTTCACGCATGTTATATGATTGTAGCTGCCAGTAAAGCACTTTTCAGCTGTCACTTACAAATTAAGCCATTGAAACTGCCACATGCTCTGTCAAGCCAAGGAACTGCTAACATGGTTTCTTAATTAAAATTGTTCAGTGATAGCTAAATAACCAAATGCTGCTTTTAAAAACAGTATGTTTCAGTCAGTATTTGTATCCCATCCAAACTTAAGAATATTTTTCAATTAATTTTGTAAGCCTTTTTGAGAAGGGAGACATAATTAAATAGGCTCATAGGATCATAGGTACTTACTAGGCTATTTATCCATGATAACTGCATATTAAAACTTGAAAAGAGACCACAGCTCTGTCTCTTGTGAGTCAGACAGAAATTAGTACAGGTCAACTAAGGAGTCGCACATAAGTTAGAAGAGGTCAGTTAAGGTTAATCATCTGTGAACTGAGGGGAGGGGTGGAGCTAGGGACTAAACCTTCTATTTAAGGGGTAAAATAAAACATTTCAGAGCTTTACTGGAAAGGCTCACCCAGCCTCTGCTACAGTTTGCTGTGAGGGAAAGGTTAGTTTGCTTTTTATTTGTTGTATTACTTTATTTCCTTTTTCTATTTTGTATACTGTGATTTGTTTTCTTTACACCGTGTTTTACTTGTATTCTGCTTTTAACTGCATATTAAAACTTGGAAAGAAATCACAACTGTGTCTCTTGCGAGTCAGACAGAAAATTTTCACACCCTCCCAACCGGTTACTGCGGTGTTCTTAAACACCACTGTCTTTCTAGTTGCCTGCCCCTTATGTTAATTTGACCATATATTTCATTTCCTCTCTGCTTTACTGGCTGGTGTGAGTAAGCACCAAATTATAATTTTCTGAAATCACTCCAACTATTTAAATTTATTGGCCATCCTACTGTATTCCATAGTACCAGAATACAAAAGTGACCATCCTCTTTCAATCTATCTTGCTGTTTTAAAAATAGTGACTCTTCACCAAAACTTAACTTTTTAAACAGGTAAAACTTAAATTACCTACTTTCACATATAACTCCTCTAGTGCACACTGCAGTGCTTAGCATAAACCATTTTTTAATCTTACTTTTAAGCAACTATTGCAAGACCACCAGTTATTGGAGAGCCCACATTCTGCATGTCAGTAGTCATCTTGAGATTAGTGCTTCTGTTTTCTCCTGGTGAGAGAAGTAGTGCTGATACCTTATTTCCTTGAAACTGCTGATCACCAGAAAGCTTACTAACTGCTTTATTGGTGACAGCTTGGAATCTGTGCTTATATTCTGATCCTGGTGAGAGTAGGAGCAGAATGCATTGATTCCAGATTCTTTCTTGTTGGAGAGTGACTGTCTGTGCTTAACGTACCTGATTGGTTTGGTTGGTATTTGATACATCTATCAGAAAAAAGCTACAAGCCTGTAGACCCTTGCATCATTTGGGATAAGACTGTGAATCACCAAACAGGCAGTGGCTGCTTCTCTTATTGGGACTGGGGCTAACATTTTCCTTCTGGTGAGAGAAAAAGGAAAGGAATATTGTATCCCAACAGAGTGAAGCTGTGGTGAGACCAGCATTAGTAGTAGTCATTCATGTGCCTCCCCTCTTTACATCATTCTTGACAAGCTAATTCTTTATTTTTCAGTAAGTACTGCTTGATTTCTTCCTAACTTCAGAATATCCACCTAAATGCTTCATTCTAAATTTTAAGGGTCGACATATTAGTTTCCCCTCAAGTGTTTGGCATTGCTTTGTACAGACTCAGACACCTTGAGTGACATTTTTCCTGTAAATGGAATATATAAGGAAATGGATCCAGTACTTCGTAATAATGACCATTCCTCCTGGCATGTCTAAAGTCAGTTCCCTGTACTTTCTCCTATTAACTTGGTGAACTTGGGCATTCTGAGGCAGTGTAGCAACTGCCTCATGTACACAGACAACCCTCTCCTGTTACCTCCCAACACCTAGACTTGTGAGAGATGCACTTATATATCCAAATTGGAAGCCATGCACTCTCAAGCCAAGACTGGAATAGCTGGTCAAGAGGAGAAGGTCAACACCTGCACCACACCACATGCAAGACATAGCCCTCCAGAACACCCAACATCACAGCTCTCACATAAAAACACAAACCACACACCCACCTTCGTGGAGGATCTCAATAGAAATCTACCCAAACAGCAGAGACCTCCAAGGCAGAAATGCACTCAAGCACTACAACACAGCACAAACCACAAGATACATAGCTCATTTACACAGTGTGCCCCTCAACTTAAGCCCCTAAGGCCAAACATCTTGCCCAATACACTAATCATAGGTGACTCGATAGTGAGGCACACTGATGTCCTACTCACTAGGTTGAATAAGAAGGTAACAGTCAGCTGTCTACCAAGTGCCAGAATCCGACACACAACACACACACTCAGGTCACTCCACAACAAGTACAAGTATGACTCTGTCACTGTCCATGTGGGTGTGAAAGACCTGAGATGCACCTCCCTGAACTACATGAAGAGAGACATGGAGGAGCTCTCAGATTATGTGGCCCAGGCAAGTATACCCTAGCCCTGAGCAGCATCCTACCGTCACCCAGAATGCAGTACAAGCAGAAAATGATTGACTTCAACAATCTGGTGTCATTCTACGGGGATCCATTATCGGTCTGCTTGGGATGACATGATTGACAGACCCCGATGCTTTGCCAGAGATGGCCTGTATCTGTTAACCCTGGATTTCTGGATACTGGCTAAGGCTCTTGACACCCCTATAGTGCCTTTTTAGGTGATGTTCCAAAGACCAAATTACCACCATAACAGCTATAAATAAATATAATCTGAGGGTCATGCTGCTCAACTCTAGAAGTCTAAATCTCAAGATGCACTTGCTCAAAGCACTCCTTAAAATGGAGAACATAGACATTTGTGCTATAACAGAGACCTGGTTTAAAGCAGCAGAAAGCACCCCTGCACTACCAGGCTACAACTCATTCCACACCTTTCAGCACTAAAACATGGACCGAAGCGCCAAAGGCAGTGATGTCTCCATATTCATAAAGGATATGCACACATCCAGACTAGTAGCCCAGCATAATGTATCTGAGATAACTCAGGTACAACTAACAATGGGTGAGATGGCGATTCAAGTCATAGTCTGCTATAGGTCCCCAACCATGTCCCAAGACTCTCACTCCATGTTCTTATTCACCCTGGAAACTATTAGGGTCCAACCCAACACTCTCATACTTGGTGACTTCAACTACCCCTCCATCAACTGGGAAAACTAGTCATGCACCAATACACTGGCCCAACACATCCTAGAATTCATCAGTTCCAATGCCCTGGACCAGCTCATTCTTACCCCCACTAGAGGAAGCAACATCCTTAACCTGGTTATTACTAACATGGGAAACCATTGCTCTACACCAGTTGTCATTTCCTCCCTGGTTAGATCCAACCACAAACTAATCACCATGGAAATCTACATCTCACCCACACCACCCGCAAAGGTAAGCACCATGAAAAACTTCTTCAAAGCTGACTTTGGGCTCCTAAAAACAGAGGTGGCTAACTTCATGGCACCCATGTCAATGGAACATAGATGCATGACTGCTGAATCATACACCAGTGCACTGTATGAACATGCACATAAATGCATTGAACTAGCCATACTCAACAGAACCAAGTTGCAGTGAAAGGTGAAGTCCTAAAATTGGAAAAACTCCCTTATTAGCCTTAACAAAAACGTTGAGATCCCTCATCAAAACCTCTAAAGCCAGCTATGAAGGCAGAATACTATCAGACACTAAAAACAACCACAAAGCCTTCTATAGTTATATCAAGAATCTCCACGCAATATTGAGGTTTGCTCTGAGTTACTGCACAATGGTACCTCCTATACTGAGCCAACAGATATTGCCAACATACTGGCTGACAGATTCTGTGCCAACTTTACCCCTGTCTCTCCTCCCCAAATGACCAATCACAATGCTGGAGGAATGCCAGGCACCCAGCTTTACTGCAGTACAGGTTAAAGCTGCATTGTCCAAGGCCAAGAATACAGCTTCCATGTGACCTGACAGTATCCCTGGATGTGTTCTACATGAACTACAAAGTAAACTGGCACCACATCTGTGTGCCCTGTTCAATCACAGCCTCACCTCAGGCTTTGTCCCTATTGAATGGTGCACTGCTATAGTCATCTCACTCCATAAAGGGGGGGGGGACTACAGACCCTGGGAATTATTGCCCCATTAGCCTGATGAGTCTGATATGTAAGGCTATGGAGTGTATCATCATGGACCTAATTAGCAAGGATATAGGGAATCTCCAAACTCTAGATCCCATGCACTTTTGTTTTGTGAAAGGTAGAAAATGCCTGCTCAACCTGGTTGACTTCTTTGAGTCAGTCACCAGAGCTGTGGCTTATACAGCCTACCTCGATCTAGCCAAGGCCTGTGATACCATTCACCACTCAGGAATTATTGATAAACTCACCAAATTAGGCATCAACCCCTAGGTGGGATGCAAACTGGCTTACAGATAGAACCTACGGTGTGAAAGTAGCAGACTCCAAGTCAGATTGCTGACCAGTCACGAGTGGAGTCCCACAGGGTTCAGTCCTGGGTCCTCTCCTGTTTGGCATCTACTTCTCAGAAGTCCAGGCCAACACTAGGGACTCTGACTGACCAGGTTCACAGACAACTGCAAGATGGGAGCCATTATTAACTCCCCATGTGATGTAGACATCCTACAGAAAGACCTCACTGAGACCAATGACTGGTGTTGAAACCATGGCCTTAAGCTTAATGCCAAAAAATGTGTCATCATCCCCTTTGGGAAAATCTCAGTTCCCACTAATTACCACATCGATGGGAGCCCATTGAACACTGAAGGCATTATAAGAGATCTGGGGACACAGGTTGACAGCAACCTGTCCTTCGACCACGACATTGCCACTGTAGTCGGAAAGACCTTCTATGTGGCACATCTCATTACCAAGGGTTTTGCATCCAGGAAGAAAGAGGTCATCATCTCTCTCTACTCTTCCCTCATTAGGCCAGTCATCGAGTATAATGCCCAATTTGGCATGTACCTCACTAGACACATGCATCAGCTGGAAAGGCCACAAAAGTACCTCACGAAGAGGATCCTGGGCCTTAAACACATGTCCTACATGGACAGACTAAAGAAACTCCAGCTATTCTCTGTCTCATATCGTCTACTAAGTGGCAATCTCTGCTTTATTTACAAAGCCATGTCTGACCCAGCTCTGTTAGAAATGCTACGAATAAAGAAATCCAAATCCCTTCACATCACATGCTCCAGAAACCTCAACCTCATTACCACAATCAACAGGACATGCTGGAGGGACAGGTTCATAGCCCAAAGATTGCATGCTCTGGAATAGACTACCCATACATGCCAAGCAGAGTGCCTCACTGGCCCTCTTCAAGAGAAATCTTGATGAGTGGATGGGAAATAAAAAGTTCACCTCAGGATCACTGCAGTGGCTTTTCTTGATAAAGCTAACACTAATAACATGAAACAACTTTAGTTTAATTCACTAGACTTTTAACTCCAAATGATACAAAATAAAAAAATGATCAAATGAAAACGCTCACTTTCTTTAGCAAAATAAAGCTTTTGGGGATATCCCTTCCTCAGTATTTAAAACACATCCATTTTATACTTAGCAAAAGCAAGCGCATGACACAGCCAGCCAGTAAAATTAGACAAACAATTAACAACTGACATACACTTAAAAATCTTTTCCTCTTTCTTTCAAAATTAAATAAAAGTAAAAATAATACAGAAAAATGCAGACAACAGTATTCTAGTAATAAATACATGGATGGAAGGATAATGCTGTTATTAATTATACTGTTTCTGTCTAGCCACTAGTACAGGCTTAATAGTTACCACATTATTGAGGCCAGGCAGCTTATCCGCTTCTAGCCTAGTGATCCATTTATATTCTGCTAGCTCTGTCTTATTACTGATGTCTCCTTCTCTTAAATTTTTATATATTACTTCTAGCACTTTAAACTTAAAACTATGAGATGGATCTTTCTCTAACATATGTTTGGCTAGAGCGTTCGTAGCTACCCCTCTCCTCACCTCTGACTTGTGTTCTATAATGTGGTCCCTAAGCTGCCTTGAACACTTTCCAACATGGAATCCTTAACATTCCATGCATGTTGCTAAATATACTATAGCAGTTGTGTTGAAAGTAGCCTGATATCTAATTTCATAAATTACATTAGTCACTGAGTGTTGAAAGGACAATTTATTACAAATATTTATACAGCAACTGCAATTATGGCAAGGGACTTTATCAAACTTATGATTTACTGGAGTCAAAAGGTTATCTTCAAAGTCTTTGTAGCATAATTGTCTGTTAAGGCTGTTGCTATTTCTGTAGGCAAATCTGGGTGTAGTACCAGCCAACTCAGGTGAAGACATTAATATTCACCAGTTCTTTCAAATTATTGTCTCCACTTGTCTAGTCATAATGTTATATGTGGTGACATACAGCAGTGTATAAGAGGTGTTTTTAACTGATTCTTCACAATGGTTATAATCACTAAATAGTGGGGGTGCTATTAGATTTCTGTCTCTTAACACATTATTCAAAGCTTCTAAGACCTGTTCACTGTTATAACCTCTATTCATGACTTCTCCTGACATTATCTCCATTTGTTCCTTACACTTTATCTCATCAGTATTTAATCTACAGATTCTTAGAAACTGACTTTTAATAATCCCTTTAAATATATGTCTAGCATGCATACTCTTTATGTGCGTATACTGCGGTGGTGGTGCTGCGGTAGCGTTGTCGCCTCACAGCAAGACGTTGTCCCGTTCGATTCTCAGCTAAAGCGTCTTCTGTGAGGAGACATGCGTGAATGGGCGTACCTTCGTTGAAGGTTGTGCATCAGGGCAGGCAACTCGGCATGGAAAAATCCACTGCCAATCATTAGCGGACCGGAGTTCCGCTGTGGCGACCCCTAACTGGGAAAAGCCGAAAGAAACAACAACTTGATTACATGAACAGCCTTTCTGTGCATACAAGTTTTTATCACATTAGATTCTTTATATAACTCAACATCCAAATATGAGATTTTATCATAAGAGAAATTCATTGTGAACTTTAAAAAAGTAGTGGTACTGTTCAAATATTCATTAAATTCTAATACAAGTTGTTCATCCCCTTTCCAAATCATAAAGCAGTCATCCACAAAACGTTGATAAAACAAGACATTTTCCTTAAATGGATTCAAATCACTCATAACATGGTCTTTTTCCCATTGGCTTAAAACAATATTACCATAGGTGTTAGCCATGGGAGTACCCATGGCTACACCTGTTAGCTGTAAAAATGGTTGTCCATTAAACAGAAATACATTTTTGGCCAAGACAATCTCAGTCATGCTACAAAGATTTTCTATTTCTCTTTCAGATATAGCCTTATTATTACACAAGAATTCACGTATTGCATTAATCCCATAGTCATTGGGAATTACTGTGAACAAGGAGCCTATGTCTAATGTTACTAGCATGTATTCACTTTCAGTATTACCTCTATACCAATTGTATAATTTATTTAAAAAAATCCCCTGTATCTTTTATATAACTGGGGCAAATTGTTAAATATTTGCTCAACACATTGTGTACATAAATTGACAATGGCTCCATTACCCACCCTCTCCCTGAGATGATGGGTGACATAGGTGGTTTCGTAGTTGACTTCTGTACTTTAGGAATTTCATAAATTACAGTTGTAACTGGACATGTAACTGAAGTAATTTAATAAGTCAAGTGAAATATCTCCCTGTGTCTGTAGTTCATATACAAACATATTCACTTCAGAGATTATTCTCTTAACATCATGGAAATTAATTTCTTTAAAAGTTGTTCTATCACTGAAAAAGTCATTCATTAATTCAAGGTATTCAGTCTTGTTAAAAACAGCATTCACTCCCCCCTTATCGGCTTGCTTAATGACTATGTTTTTATTGTTACATAGTTCTTTTAAGGCTATAAATTCTTCATAGGACAAGTTATACTGATTAACTTTTCGTTTGTTAATGTAAACCTCACTATATAAATGCCTTAAATCTTCTTCACATATAGACAAACAAACATTTAATACGGGACAGTTATTTGGAATAAAAACATTAGATTTTCTCAATAACTTAATCTGTCCGTTTTCTGTGTCCTTAAATATCATTTTTAAACTAACTCTCAGGTCAGTTAATGCTTCAACGATGATATCTCTACTGTTGGGAATAAATTGTAAGCCTTTATTTAAAAGGCTTTCAGCTGCTAATGTCAAATTAAAGTCTGATAAATTAACAATAGAGCTCTTCGACTTATCAGCTATCTGCATCCTTACTTGCTTTGGGGCAGAGGGCTGTTGTTCTCTCTCTTTGTCGCCGAGATGTTCACCCATTGCTGGGAACATCCCCGTGATTGCGACCTATTCCCCATTTCCACTTTCTCAGGAAGCTTTGCTATTATGGGTTTGGATACTTTTAAAAAAAACGTCTCCGTTCTTATTTATTGATGAAGTGGAGCCTGATTCAGTTAGCATACTAGTAGCTGGTGTGATGCTAGAAGAGGTTTGCCTTCTGTCTTCCGAGCTATTAGCAGCTTGTTTACCAATCGTCTCTTTGAAAATGCTACTCACTATCTCGCCATTGGTCTGATGAGGTGTCTGTTGCCAGTTTTCAGTATGAGGAGACTGTTGATTGGATACTGAGTGTTCTCCATTCGTTGAACCTTCAAACTCAGGAAAAGTGTCCAGTTCATACATTGAACTTCTTTGCACATGGTTATTCCGACCATTTTGCACTAATGAGGTCTTCAGCCATGAGAAAATATGTCCCATATTGAAATCACTGATGTCCCTTTGCAATTTATGCTGCTTAATAGTTTGGAGTTTACTGTCCAAGATGTTAATTCTCTCTGGAATTTGTTGGTACAAGTTAGCTATACTAGTAAAGAGGACCAGACCCAGGCACTGGGAACTAACATCAGGCAGCATGATGCCAGAGCAATTCTATGGGATTGGCTTGTAAAGGCGCTAGGGCCATTAGCCTAGTACACACTTACGAACATATGAACCTATCAGGATATTTAGAAACCTATTTATGCATTCCCAAGAAGTTTTGTTGTTGTTGTTTTGGTCCTTGTATTTTAGGTATGAATAGCACAGAGCCCTTAAATTTTAGAAACAAGTAGCCCAGAGTCAGGCAGATATCTGCATGTTGCCCATATCCATAAGGGAGAAGTGTTCTAAACCAGGGGTGAACTTGTTGCTTGCCATCCATTCATCAAGATTATGCTTGAGTAGACTAAGAGATGTAGTTTACATCATGTGGAAAGGAAGGTTCCAGAGAAGTGGTAATCTCTGTGACATGTATCTCTCCCTCCAGCATGTCCTGTTTATGTTGCAGAAGAGACTAAGATCCCTTCAGTGGGTGTTTATGCCACTGTTGTACTCGTGGCTGTGCACTAGGTCTGAAAGGATGGGTTCAGTTGAACAGCTATAAGTGAGGCATAGATCCCCCTCACTAGCCTGTAAGATACCAAAAAGAGATACAAGACTTTGATATGGTCAGTGTGGCTTTTATGGTTTGGTCCCTCGATTATGCTGGTAAGGAAGCATTGTGGTCACTCAAGCTGTGTGGCTTGTTTGGACAAGTACATACTGAAGGGTGCATTATACTCAATAAACAGCCTAATAAGCATGGAATGCAGTGGAACAATCACATCCCTGGACCTAGATGCCATAATCTTACTAATAAACTACACAATGAAAAAGGGTATCCTTACAATACTGGATATATGGTGATCGTAGGAAATCTCATTGTCTGTACAGGTTCCAAGGTCTCCAACTACTAGGTCAATTTTCAGGAGTGTATTTTCAATGTAATAGGTAGAGTTGACCCTATGCTTCCCAGAGGATACTATTATACATTCTTTAGCATTTAGTTTTAGGCAATGGTTTTGATACCATTTATATGTTTGGGAAAGGCTATCTTAGAGGATCTTGGTGTCTTCTGCATTGATTGTGAAGGTATTTTATAGTCATCTGCAGACTTGGTCAGCCATAAACCCTTAACATTATTTATCACCACCAAGACACAAATGCCAAAGAGGAGTGTTTGGAAGACCGAACCCTGGGGTATATCGCTAGTGACAGGTCTTTTGGAGGAGGCAGAGCCACCCACCCTAATTTCTTCAGTTCTGTTTGTAGGTTGGTTTACTATCCGATGAGTAACACAGGAATTTAATTTTGCTGGGTGAGTTTATCAATTGTAGCTGATTGTGGGATGGTGTTGAATGCCTTTGTGAAGTCTAGATATACAGTATGCACTGATCTTACTTCCTCTATTGCTTCATTAACCTTCTCAAAGAAGGTAAGTAGGTTAATCAGGCAGGATCTGCCCTTGGCAAAACCAAACTGGCTTGGGTCAAGAATTTGTAGATTGCTTATGCTCTGATTTATTAATTTCATAAGAATCCTTTCCGTAGCCTTACAATTTAGGCTGGCCAGACTTTCTGGTCTATAATTACTCATGTCCGTTTACAACCCCACCTTTGTGAAGGGAGATGATGGTTGCTGTCTTCCATTCATCTGGTATGAACCCTGAGTGTAGGCTGATACTGAATACCCCTTTTAGGGGATTTTGACAGGTCCTGTTTCAGGCTAGCCAGTAGGCAGTCTAGTATGTTGTCTGGCCCCATAGAAGCAGTGTTCTTGGCCTTGAATAATTCTTTCAGGGCTAGATCTTGGGAGATTTCAGTGTGGTGGGATTTGTTGCAGCTGATCTGAGAATATGTGTTGGGGTGTAAAGTCAGAGTGAAATTTAAACACTAGTAGATTGGCTATGTCTTCTGCGACCGAGTACGTGATATCACTTACTATTAGCGCAATGCTGAGCATGGTTTCTGAGGTTTCTAACATAGCAAAACATGCCTTTATGATTGTCTTATATCTGGGTGACAATTTTTACCTCATATCTAGCTTTTGTTGATTTGATTAGGAATCCAAGCACCCTGTTCACCTTAATGAGAGTATTTTGGGCAACTAGAGAGTGACATTGACTTTTATGTATAATTAATTTTTCTCTTTTTACTGTAGAATGTCTTTTGATTTGGGTTCCACTATAAGGGGTTATTTTTAAAATTGGAATTCTATTTAATTCAGACGGGGAGAGATGCATCTATGCAGCTTTTGACATATACATAGAATTTGGCAGTAAAGCATTCAGGTCTATATTATATTAATGCATGCTTACAAAAGCGAATGATATTTAATCTACCCCATGTAAGCAAAAGCTTACAACATTGAATTTTGGAAAAAAATAAAAATCGCTGTTCCAAAATAAAAAAAAAACAAAACTTTAAAACATTAAATAATGTGGGGGGGGCTTCACCCCCCCACCCCACCCCCACTTAAATATACCAACTCCGAGATCACACTACAGTGCAGAAAATGGCCAAGTGAATTCTTTCCCAGGGAAAGAATTTGCTAAAAAGCCACGTTTCTATTTTGCTGTTTCATTCTTTTAGGTTCGATCAAGATGCATTGACAAAATGCATCTATGATCATGCAATAGGAACCCAATCATTCTGTCTGTGCTGAGGGGTCATTAGGTTAGAATGGGATGTTGAATTCTGCTATGTCACCACTCAGACTTAATAGAGTAGCTTTAACATAATCTCTGAATGCTGATTTATTGGACAAGATATATTATATACATACACACACACAGATATTTCAAGCATGGGCATTAATGCCCTTCTAGCCTGCCAGCATACCAAAACAGTTCTCATGATAAGTGTCCAGGCTGTTCTTAAAATGTCTAAACTAGTGCTTGCTTTTATGTAGTTTGGTAGTCTTTTCCATGCATCAGCTGCTCTCTCATAAAAACAATTAGTACACTTCTCATTGCTGTAGAATCTTCTACATTGGTTGCCTGATGATTCTCTGCTACTTTGTGATAATCCAAAATATTTCCAGACAGTTGTCTCTAAATGCCTTATATACCTGAATAAGATTTCCTCTTTAATATTTATAAGAGACACTGTAAATGCTCAAATATTTTAATCTTTCATAATAACTTAAATGTTAACATCCATGGATGCTCTTGGTATTTTCCTTTTGCGCTTTTTCCAGTTTACTCATGCTTGTTTTCTTATATGATTTCCATATTTTTATTCCATACTCAAGTATTGGTCTAATGCAATTAAACAAGGACTTCATCATTTCTAATTTCCAAGAATTTATAAATCTTTTTATATAACCTATAATTCTATAATTATTAATCAATTGATTCGTATGACTAAAACAACTCAAAGCTGGATCTACCCAGCTCCTTAAATGAATCTACAGTTTTGTTGTGTGCTGTATTAAATATTCACCTTTCACTTTACATCTCCCATATCTCATATACTTAGTTTTTGATGTATTTATCAGCATGTTATTCTCCTGTGCCCAAATGGGGAATTTAGTCAAGCTCTTTTGCAGGCATACCCCATCTCTAATCAGTGTATCCATGTCAGGTCATTTGCATTCAGACTGTAGAACATCTCAGATGAAAAAGATAAGTCTGAAAGATACAATCCAAACAAATAAGGGCCTAGTACAGAGCCCTGTGGGACACCTTGACTGTACCCAATAATTTCACCTGCCCAGTTGTTGTATGACACTTACCATGCCCTATTTGTAAGCCATGCAGCTATCCATCTTATCAAGAGTAAATCAATGCCTAGTTGTTCTAATTTATTGATCAATGTTTTGTCTATGACCCTGTCAAACGCTGAAGTTAAATCTAGTTCCATCTATATAAATTACATCACAGCACAATTTTTCATTCATAACTCTTATATTGTAATAGAACATCATGTTACAGGTGGTAATAGATCTATTTTCAATATATGCATGCTGATATATTGTTTCAAGTCCCAACCTTTTCAGTTCTGAAACTATCTTATCCAATATTACCTTCCCCATTATTTTTGCACAACATGAATGTAGGCTTAAGGGTCTTTATGACTCTGGGTTTTTCCTACTCCCCTTTCCATTAAAGACAGGTTTAATAAGCACATGTCTCCAATCCTGAGGGATCTCCCCATATTTATATGACCTAGTAAATAATAGATATAATGGTACTGTAAGTTCTTACTGTAGTGTTCTCAGGTCATTATTACTTATTGCTTGTCCTCCCAGTGCATTATTTGTATCCAGTTTGAGTAGTTCTTTTCATTATAATGTATTTTGATTCCAGAGTCTGAAGTTACCTGGATATCACTGGAACAACTTATCAGCCCCTTTTTGGAGCCAGACTGTTTTGCATAAGATCATGTACATATATCTATAATACATTGCATCTGAGAATAAATTTTAGCATCTACACCCAGTTTATCAATTTGTATGTCTTTACTCTTTCTGCATCTTGTATATCTGTAAAATGGTGTCCTAATACGCTCAATATCACCATCACTTCTCCAAAACTACAGAGAACTCAGAAACCTTTCCAAAAAACAAATTAATAGTGATAAGAAAAAAATGCATAACTCATCCCAATTCAACAAAAACACCAATCCAAAAAAATTCTCATCTTATATGAATAAAATTCTTCACCCAGGTAACCCTTCCACACCCAGTCCTTTCCCACATTATACCCTTCAAGAAACCACCACCCTTTTTAACAATTAATTCATAAATACTATCCAAAAACTAACACACACTGACTACAACTCTAACCCTCCTTCCACCTCTCCTTATCAAACAACAGAAGCCCTTTCTTCTTTAAACCAGTGTTCGCTGCTTACATCAAATCACTCCTGCTCAAGCGTAAACCTTGCTCTCCCTCTGCAGACAGCCTACCTTCCTTCTTCCTCAAACTTGCCACTGAATCCATAGCCTACTCTATCTCTCTGTTAATAAATAGATCCATTTAAGAAGCCACAGTGCCAGACATTTGGAAATCCTTCTATACCATCCCATTACATAAAGGTGATAATTCCATTGACCCATCTAATTACAGGTCCATAGCCATTCTTTCCCCTCTCTCTAAAACTCTTAAAAAATGCATCCATACTCAGATACTCAATTTACTACTCCAAGAAAACCTGCTAACTCACACTCAACATGGCTTCAGACCAAGCCACCGTACTGCTACTGCACTGTTATCTTTTACCCACACTGTAGCCGAAGGTGGAGATGATTACCAACTTGTATACTGTCTTTCTCTTCACCTTCCCAAAGCCTTTGACACTATATCACACTCTCTACTTCTATCTAAACTGTCTGATCTCAATCTCTCTGGGCCCTCTCTTGATTGGTTCACTAGTTACCTCTCCAGTAGGCTACAGTCAGTCAGATTACACACATCTTGCTCCTCCTTCCTACCCATCAAATCTGGAGTCCCCTTCTGTTCAGTATCTTTACCAATAACTTCCATACATCTTGCAAGCAGTCCTCTCTTATTCAATATGCAGACAATTCTACACTCATCTGCATCTCCAACAATATCTCTCAGCTTCATACACTCACCCAAGACTCTTTCCTGTCCATTGAACAATGGCTTTCTGATAATCAGCTCATCTTAAATTCAAAAAAACTAAATTTTCTTTCCTTCCTCGACTTCTATCTCAGCATAAATCATCATTTGTCATCTCATCCCCTGACAACACCATCATTAAAGCAGAACCCCACACTAAGCTTTTAGGTACCATTATTGATGATTAATTAAAATTCAACCTACATATCCAACAGAGTATTAAAAAAAAAACACCAAAAACAAGGATTACTGTACAAAAATAAGAAATTTCTCACTTCAGATGCCAAACTCTCTCTGGCTCAAGCATTCCTCCTACCTTGCCTACTCTATGCAGCCCCAATCTTTACAAACATCCAATCTACAATATTATCGAAACTAGAACAAACATACAACAAAATAGCCAGATTTGCTACAAACCTACCTTTTAACTCTTACCACTACCATGCTATAATCACACTTCAATGGCTAGAATTCCCCCAACAACTCTGTCACAATTCCAAATTACATATTCTGTACTACACAAACCTACATCCTGTCCCTCCCTCTCCTATATCCTTCTATACCCCTGATTGTCCTCTCCGTATCACTGATCAACAACTCCTTGCTATCTTACAGCCCTAAGAAAAATATCAGAAAACTACAAAACAAATAGACAGTATCCCAGGCCTGGAACAAACTCTCCTCCTACATAAGATCTATCACACACTTAAAGCACTTCAAAAAAGAGCTAAAATACTACCTGCTAAACAGAAGGTCCTTCCCTGTTATGACCTTACCTAATTTTACATCAGTGTGTGTGATATACCTTTAAGAAGCTTTCCAGTGAGTCAGCACAATACATATAAGTAGTGAGCACATGCAAACAAGAGTGCCATTTTGAGTGAGCAGCCAGAGTGGGAGCATGCAAGTATGTAGTCAGTCAGTTAGATAGTTTAAGTTCAATGTTCCTGCCATCCATCCTTACGTACTTGAATACAATAAACTTCTTAAATGAACACTGAAGCCTCAGCATCTTCTTGATGCACATAAGAAGAGTGACATGGTGTCAGAATGGGATCCAGAGTTACAACCATGAGGCAAGCAATTAAAGTTGGAGGAATATACAGGAGTGGATCATCCCTACTGCTCAAACGAGTCACAAAACAGGTCAGAAACAAATTCCAGGTATTAAAACTTGCTTGAATGATTTATTTTGTTACAAATATAAAACAAAGCACTCAGAATATTCAAAATTAATTTCTTATTAAGTGAAATGTCCAATACTATGACATATTGATAAAAATATTTGAAATAGCTACAAAAATGTTTGAAACAATATCAGAATCACATAAAATGTACAAAAAAGATAAATGACCATATTTTTTTGCTATTTGCTACGTTTTTGTATTAGCTACAACTATTCAAAATATCCACAATGTGCAAAGTGTTTTGGAAGTGTGTTCAGTATTACAGTGCAGTTATTTCACAAAGTAAAGGTTTTTCAAAGAATATTTTGAATAGTACATTAATTTCAAGGCATATTTCACTGAGTACAGTATTTCAAAGATTTTGTTGTGCATTTGATTATTATTACAAGTACCTGGTGTGTATCAATGTCCATACATAATTACAAGGGGCCATTTTGTATTGCGTTTTACTATAATATGTGGGCATGGCAGAAGGTTTTCACAGGCCTCCACTGTTTGTGTTTGATAACAATAGGGAGAGTGTTTGAGCAGGAATTCAATATTTGCATGCAGGCTGCTTTGTTTGAAAAAGACACGCATACAAAGGCATTTATTCTGCCTAATTTAGCTGGTTCAGAGGCCATTGTAAGAGAACATTAATTTGTGTATGCACCTGCTGTGTTTGCAGGGGAGAAGGAGGATCACCTTATTGTGGCACCGGCTGATACAAGGGAAGACCCTGAGTGCTTAAAACATAAATTTAGAGAAATGTGTAACCCCCAAATAAATATTATAAGGGAAAGACACATTTTTTACACAAGGGATCAAAAGTCTGATGAAAATTTTACAGCATATATAACTGACTTGAGAAATAAGGCTAAAACATGCAGATTTGGTGATTTTTAGAGATGAGCTGATAAAAGACAGGCTTGTGTGTGGTATTAATAATGACACAGTGAGAAAGAGTTTGCTTTGAGACAGTGTTTTAATGTTGAATAAGGCCAGTGACATTTGTCAGATATATGAGCTTACAGAAAAGCATACAAGTATACTTGCAAATGAGAATAGCTGCAGAAGGTACAATGACAAAGCTCATGTTGATAGTATGCAACACGTGGTTAAAATAAACAGTCCCAAGCATATGGCAGCTACTGCAGGTCCTGTAACAGTCCCTGGGATACTCAGAGTCTTTCCAGCAAATTCCAGGGCATGATCAGTGAAGCATAAGGGTGAGTCAGCAAAGCAAAACATGTGCTTCCACCTGGCTTCATAGTCAGCTGTCATAATTGTGGTGGAAATCATGAACTCAAAAGAGAAAAGTGCTTAGATTTGGTCAACAGTGTCATTCTTGCAAAAAGTGGAATCATTTCAAACGGTTTTGCAAATCAAATAAGGCACATTCTTTTATTCAAAAAGGGCATTCCAAGAGGCAAGTTGATCAATTAGAAAGCTGCAACCCTACTTTTTATGTTAATGGTGTGTCTGTGCTTGGTGAAACAGTTAATGCAATAGATTTGTGGGCAAAGAATGAGATCTTTTGTACAGTTTGGATTAACGGAAGTCCTGTAGAGCTCAAAGCAGATACTAGCTCAAAGTGCAATGTTATGTTAGCCAAAACATTTGCTAGAGAAAAGCTGCAGAACAACTTGATTTGGCAAAGTGTGAGAAGCTTGTTGCTTATGGTGGTGAAGAGATCTGAACTGAAGGCTCAGTAGTATTTTTATATTACTCTGTTGGGAATAGTTATGAATTGCAATTTTTCATAGTCAAGAGACGCATGCAGTCATTATTAGGCCTCAGAGACAGTTTAAAAATAGGACTGATTTCACTTAACAAAGAAGTTCACCATGTAGGCTTGCATGAAAACAGCTCAAATTTTACCCAAATTATTTTTTCTTAATATGCTGATATTTTTACAGCACATGCATGTAAATACTGAGCATGTGCAAACAGAAGTGGTTATGTGAGCATGCAAGTATGTACTCAGTCAGATAGTTTAAGTTCCAATGTTCCTGCCATCCATCCTGATGTATTTGTATACAATAAACTACTTAAAAGAACACCCAAGCTTCAACGTCTTCTTAATGCACATAAGAAGAGCGACACTAATCCATCACATCCCTTTCCTCCACTATTTCCTTTCTGAATATTATATACTGTACTCTCTGTACTTTAATCATACTTTTCTTCCAACTCCACTATGAAGACTGCAGCAATCCATGTAAATATGTATATCTTATTTTGTACTTTAGTATCTACTCTTAAATGTCTTGTGTATTAACACTGAACTACCTTTTTTTAATCCACTATGAACTTATCTTATTCTGCTGTACATTTTTAGACTATTGTAGTTTTACCTTTCAAATGTATTAATTTCTTGTTTCTGTAATTATAAATTTGTATGAAACTATTACTTTTTAGTTTGTATAACTGTGAAGCTTTTCTCTACAGGTCTCCACTGAAAATGGACTTCTGGCTCAGTTCGACCAACTCGGTTTGTAACAAGTGTCTCATAAATTAATAAACAAGCATCTTTATATAAACTTTCTTCACATTTTTCTTGATCTTCTCTCTTACTATTTTTAATTTGTTTGTCCAGCTTGTTTATTTCAGTTTTCAAAGCTGTAGTTTGACTTTTTTTTTCCATTTCTTATATTTTTTTGTCTCTTACCTTAATCAAGTATCTTGTTCTTATCAAAATATATCCCCCCAATGCTGTATGCCTAGATCCTGATGTTAAAGAATTATTTTTTTTTTGCACTAAAACAATCTCTTTCAAAACTTTCCACATTCTTTCTGCAGTTTTTCTACTGAATGTATCACTCTAAATAGTTTTACAGAGTGATTGTTTTGCTTTCATATAATCTATAATTAGTATTTGCTGTATTGGTTTATATTTCAGTTTGGCAGAATTATTTAGCAACAAATTAACCTTCGTAACTCTATGATCACTGCACATCAGTGGTGGTAAAACTTGACATGAATTAACAGTAATTTCTTTAAGAACACAAACAATGTCTAGTATGTTACTTTTTTGGTAGGTTTTCTACAATCTGACGCAATCACTGTTCATGAACATGCGTGGTGAATAATTTCCTTACTAATATACCTCTCAATTGTCCAGATTTTTGCCTCATATTTTTGGGTCATTCCTTGTAAAATTTGCGATTTTCTGGAAAATCATTAAAAATTGAAGTCAATAGATAATGATATACATTTGAGTTTCATACTTCATATCCTTCAGAAAATGCATGCTAACACAAATTCTATTATTCTAGCTACTTTCTAAGTTTTTAAGAACAATATTTAAAATTGGTCCATATTTTTGCCCCCTCCCCATTATTTTAGTCTTTGTCCATATTTTGTGCACTAAAGGTTTGAGAGGTATGCTTATGATATTAAATCAGTATTATTCCAGTCTAAGTCCCAGCCACTATTATTCTTTCCTCCTGTGTTTCATGCAAGAAATGTATAATTTCCTCAAGGTCATCAGCACTTGAATTTGGTAGGCTGTACACTCCAATAATGTTTATATGTTCCAGGACAGAATTTTTTTATTGTCACAGTTACACAATCTACAGTATTGGTGTTATCAATGAACATGTAATAATCACAGGTGTCATAACTATCTTAAATCCATATCATAGCACCTTCACCTGATTTTTTTTTGTCAGAATGTCCTTTACAGTAAAAACACAAAACTGGTTTCTAGTCATTGTTCTTTAAACATGTTTCATAAATAATAACAATATTTTGTTTCAGAATATTACTAAACACAACCCTAAAAATTTTGGACATCTATTAAAGAAATCTTAGATTTTGGCCAAACATTTGACCCCCCCCCCCCAGTAACTCACCACTCGAAATTGCAATACAGTTCAACTCTTATTTTATAGATAGTACCTAGCCAACATTTAAACCCAACAGCCACATATCACCACATCCATTTTCACTTTCAAACCTGTGGCCAAATCCTATATGAAACTACTCTTAAAGAAACTTAAATTGTGCTCTTCCTCAGCTGATGACCTTCCAAATGAGTACCTAAAATTATCAGCCAATAGCATTGCCTATGCTGTAGTAGTTCTTATAAACAGATCAGTTCAGGAATCTCATGTTCCTTCTCTCTTTTAAATGTCACACATTATTCCCTGTACAAATTAGGAAACTCAACAGACATTAATAACTTTAGACCCATAGCTATCTTATCTCTCCTTACCAAATTAGTTGAACAATTTATTCAAAAACAATTGCTAGACTATCTCCTGCAGGAAGAGTTCTTATCACCTACACAACATGGCTTCCATCCTTTCCATAGTACTAGCACTGCCCTTCTAACTTATATAGATACAGTTGATAAAGATAGATATAATGGCAAACTAGTCGTTTTCTTATGTCTAAACTTGTCTAATGCCTTTGATACAGTTTCTCACAGCAAACTTCTACTTCAAATGTCCTCACTAGATCTCTCTCAACCCATCCTTCTGTGGTTCAAGATAGGTATCAATCAGTAAATGGTACTCCATACTCTCTCCTTTCCTCCCAGTCACCATCAGTGTACTACAAGGCTCTATCCTTGTTTCCTTCCTCTTTAACATTTTCACCAACTTCCTCTATATACCCACAAAACAGGCCACACTATTACAATATGCAGATGATTCCACTCTCATCTGCACATATGACAACATGGTATATGTCCAAAAAAATACTCAGGAAGTTTTAACAGCCAGTGAAACATGGCTTTGTAACTCACAACTCATGCTGATCCGAAAAAAGACCAAACTACTAATTTTTTTTCCACAAATCCTCTCCCATGAACAAAATTTGAAGTCCTCTTTCTTGATAATGCAACCATTGAAGTCACTTCTCATAGCAAATTATTAGGGGTGATAGTGGATGATAAGCTTATATTCAATCTGCATTTACCAAACTACATAAGAAAAAATAATAAAAAACTAGGGATGCTTTACAGAGCTGAAAACTTTCTCACTGATGCAAATAAAACTACACTTGCCACTACTTATCTCCTCCCCACACTTCTTCATGGCATTATCATCCTTGCTAACCTCCAGGCTTCACAAGAATTAAAACTTGATAAAGTTGTTAAATTTGCAGCAAATACCCTATTCAGAACCCACCACTCTATAAGAATAAAAAGCCTAAATTGGTTAGAACCACCTTATCAGCTAACATATACATAGTTTCTTACACCTATAAAATTATCCAGCATTCATCTGCCTGTCCAGCACTAAAAAAACTTTCTACCCAGCTACGTTCAGAGTCGGTCACAGAAATCCATTGACCAAAAACTCCTATAAACCTATCAAAACTGCTGGGTTTTGTCTGTATTCATACAAGGTTACTAAGGCCTGAAGCTCCTTACCTTATCCTATCAGGTCTGTACCCTCCCTCCCATCTTGCAAAACCACTCTGAAAGACTTCCTAGCTAAAATCTGGCTCTGTTCTTGCTCAAAACCAGAATAAACTATATCCCTCAATGTGAAAAACTACCTTCTCATTTCATATACCTCCTTACTCTCCCTTCTTCACTTACTTCCTTACTTCTATCAAATTCTCTTCCCCGACTTTCTCTCTAAATATACCATATGCCTGTTTTTTCTTAACTTCATATTGTAATTCCTGCTTGTATTAGACTAACTTACTTTTTTAATTTCTCCACAAATTGTCTAAAGTTTTTATAAATATTAAATGATCATCGTATAATGTGTACTGATTCTTAACCAATGTTTTTATATTATCACAAATTTGTTATAATTATTTAAACCACATATGCTTTTGTTTTATTTTTGAAGATTGTAAAATTATTGTTCTTAAAATGTTTCGTAATAATTTGGAGATTTTCTTCCTGGGCCTCTGCTGAAAATGGCCTTCTACCCAGTCAGACTTTCCTAGTAATCAAATGTCAGTAAATAAATGAATAAATAAATCTTGTGGTAATGTAGCATGTTTTCCAATAATCAAACATTATTTTTTAATGTTCCTAGCATTAACAGCCATCAGAAATGCACCAAATGTTGCTATCTGTGAAGTGTTAAATTTTCATCCTGGCAAAAATCTTGCGTGTTTGTCAAATATTGCAAAATAGCTGCTGCAAAATTTTTTTTCCCTGATCTTGACATATGCACACTATCCTGTCTGAACACATTTGTGCCCAAAATTAGGCTTGGATGCTGTACACAGTTTCATTTTTTAAAAGAGTACATTTTTTTCATGTAGGTAATTACCCCCCAAATTGTTTCATTCACAATTACCTAGCTCTCCTTTCTATATGGGATTTATTAAAATACATCCTAACACCAGTACAAGGTATATTATCTTAGAAGACTGTAAGTTCTCTACTAGCAGTCAGAGTCCTTGCAAACAAGATCATTTGTACTAACAGGAATAAAAACAGATCCATACTTCCTTACATTAAGGCATTCTAAGGCTTGTCTCACATCCTCTGTTTTTGCTCCTGGCAAGCCTAACATGTTCATTATCTTCTCTGCAAATGTAAGTATCATTTCTACTAATAATTGACTCTTCAATTACAAGAATATCTTTTCTGACTATATCTGAAGAATGTTCAACTTTTAATTCAGTAATATCTGCTCTGTCAGTTGTTACAAAGGATCTTCATCACCAATGGTCTTACTAATCCCACTGTTTTCATTGAACATTACATTTGCAAGCATATAATTTTCATCCAGTTGGCTTTGTACATATGCAGCTTGAGTCATGTTGTCAGTCTTTCTCCTCTATTTTCTTAAAGTAATGTCCTTCAGTCTTCCATGTTTAGTTTTGATTTCTTCCTTTTTGACTGCCCCTTGACTCATTTTTTCTACCTTCTGTTTTGGAGACACACTGCCTTTTTCTGTAGACTGAAGGTTATCTGATAGAAAAACGTTATCATTCCATGTAATCTGTGTGTTAGATAATAAAGCAGTATCCTTTTTAGTATTTATTTTCTTTACTTTGCAGACATTTATTAGTTTCTTTTACTTCCTTGTTATTTGTTGTGAACTTATTTCTTTTTGTTTTTATTTTCTTCCAAACACTCTCAATCCTCAGATTGCTGAATACTTGTAGCCATTATTCCAGTGTTGTCAGGGGTATCGTCTTGTTTCATAGGTGCTGAGTGATGTTTATAGACAATAAACACATTCTTTCCTAAATGTGTTCTATTTGCTCTTTGTCTAACATTATTTATCTCACCAGTCTAGTCATTAATTTATGTAACAACAGTTTTCCAAGCCGTGCAATTGCACAAATGCAATCATCATCAGTAAGTCTAGATTTACTACTAATAATGGTAAGCAAATCATCCAACTTTTGACATGAGGAACACAGATCACCAGTGTTATAAGGTGTTACCTTTAAATATACATAGAATTTATTATACTGTACAAGATACTTGTGCTTTAAGCAAATCATTAATGGCATACTCATTTAAGGAATCCATATTCAGATTCAAATGAATAAAAAATATAAAAGAAAAGCATTATCAAAATCAGTCGCCACAGAATTCAAAGACAATTTAAATCAAATTCTGTGAGAAAAATCACACAAACAACATGTAACTTAATACTAAAGTACTGTAAAGCTGTTCCTCTGACCATAAAAGTTCTGAAAGGCCAACAAAAGCTGGAATTTCTTTACATCACGTGCGAATGTGCTCAGTAGCGCCCTCTCACTATCATTCACATTGTACCTCTTTTCATCATTAAAGATCAATAAATTTCAAACCAAGACAGGATTCTTTAAATAAGCCCAGGATTGTCCTATCTGCAGTCTGTGTGACTTTATAGCTGACTTAGGTCGCCTAGATTTTGCCTGTCTAAAACCTATCCCTTTCTAACAACAAACAGTGAAAGTTAAAGGTAAAGCAACAAAATATTAATCAAAGTCAATCTTTTTGGTTACAAGCTATCCCTTCCTTCCTATAAACAGTGGTAAGAAATAAAAATTCAGATGTTTCTGGATTCAGTCTTAAGGTGATTGCCACAGATTTATGGCCCAATGTTACTAGGAAGGGAGCAGAGCTGTCCCATATTGGTGAGAACCAAGTTGACTATTTTGTCACCCCTAGGTAGAGTGTGGACTAACTGATCTAGTGAGTTTGTAATTATGAAGTCTAGAAATATCTGAGCATAAATGTTAGAGGATACATATATGTTTCCTAGTTAACAGAGGGGTAATTGAAGCCCCATAGAAGAACGATGTTGGGCTGAATGCATAAGATTCCATACTAGTCAGGTACAAGGTATAGTCTGAAGGTGACATAGAGGCGGTCCTGTATTTAGCTCTGGTAAGGGGTTTTGTTAATGGTTTGATGGACATAGAGAAGTTACAGGTATTTATCCTGTCTGAGTCTGGGGTGAAATTTTGTTTTTTGAATATACAGGCACCACAATCTTTAGTGCCTTTATCTAGCAAGGTGGCCCTGAACATGTTGTAAGTGTTGAAAACCTACATTGAAGGAGTGCTCTTATTGGTCTTGAACCAGCTCTCTGTGATGATGCATATATTGATGTTTTCAAAGGTAAGGAATACTTGTAGGAAGTGTAAATTTTTGTTTTGGCTCTTAGCATTGAGCCACAGTACTTTTATGTTACTGAGATTCTGTTTTGTTATACTGGAAGATTCAGGAGACTGACATCACATAAAAAGGTACTATGGGTTAGCAAGTTTTAAGTCAGTATACAAAAGCCTTGGGGAAGTTACATGCAGGCCATCCCTGACAATGCAGTTAGCATTATGTACTATTTACTATCTCCTTGCAGGTTGATAAATATATATATATATATATATATATATATATATATATATATTTATATTTATATATAGTACATCCTCTGACTGACACCAAAAACTAAGCCAATTGTTGATGTCAATAATCTTTTATTTGTACTGACGTATCATTCTGAGTAACCGTAGAATACTACTTAATGCCAAGTTACCTGCTTTGGGCACACATTCCAAAAGCTCCATCATATCTCTCTTCAAATAGTGCAGGGAGGTACATCTCAAGTCATTTATTCCCACATGTACTGTGACTGCCATATGTGTAGTTGTGGTGCAAGGAGTTGAATGCATGCATAATGTGGCAAATCCTGGCATGTTGTTGCATGGTCTGGTGAGTGGCACATTGGTTTATCTCAATGTGGAGTCACCGATAACTAAGCTATTTTTCATATGTGTGTGTAGGTTTTCCTTATGGGTTTTTTGACCTAAGACAATGAAATACTTGGAAATATGTTTTATTGTGGGAACTATTTCTACGTGTGTTTATGCGATTGCTGGGTTTACTTGTTTCTTAGGTTAAATTTATGAGGCCTTTAGGGTTTTTATAGCTTTCTTTTAAGAGCATCTGAGCTGTGTGAAATTAGTTTAGTGTGGTATTGTTTAGTACTGGCAACCTGCTTATTATTCGTAGTGGCTACATGTGACAGCTTTGATTCCATTAACATTATACAACATCTCTTTCCCACTGTGTCAGTTTAAGTAGATGGTGGTTGTCGATAAGCATGAGACAATTTGTAGACTGTCTTAGGATGGCCATTTCAACTAATCTGGCTACAGAAATGGTTGGAAAGTGCAAATCTGTGGTTGCATGGTTGTCATAGAAACAATGTGAATGGGAAAGTACTTACATAGCTAGAAGGGAGTGAATTCATAAGGTGGTACTTTTGTAATTAATGACAGCAACCAATGAAAGTGGAGAAGGAAGGAAGGAGTTTTATGTTTACATTAGCACATGAGGCAGCAGTTATTTACTAGAATTAAAAACATTCAACACTATATCCAGATGCTGTTGTGTCAGAAACAAAAAAATATTGATTTTAAGATAACTTAATGATTTAGAAACAAATGCAATAGATGCAAACTATTAACACAAGACAGAAACCAGTGTCATAGAAACAATGTGAAGGGGAAAGTACTTACATAGCTAGAAGGGAGTGAATTCATAAGGTGGTGCTTTTGTAATTAATGACAGCAACCAATGAAAGTGGAGAAGGAAGGAAGGAGTTTTATGTTTACATTAGCACATGAGGCAGCAGTTATTTACTAGAATTAAAAACATTCAACACTATATCCAGATGCTGTTGTGTCAGAAACAAAAAAATATTGATTTTAAGATAACTTAATGATTTAGAAACAAATGCAATAGATGCAAACTATTAACACAAGACAGAAACCAGTGTCATAGAAACAATGTGAAGGGGGAAGTACTTACATAGCTAGAAGGGAGTGAATTCATAAGGTGGTGCTTTTGTAATTAATGACAGCAACCAATGAAAGTGGAGAAGGAAGGAAGGAGTTTTATGTTTACATTAGCACATGAGGCAGCAGTTATTTACTAGAATTAAAAACATTCAACACTATATCCATATGCTGTTGTGTCAGAAACAAAAAAATATTGATTTTAAGATAACTTAATGATTTAGAAACAAATGCAATAGATGCAAACTATTAACACAAGACAGAAACCAAGAAGAAAAACAGCTAAGACAGATATAGACTATTAAAATTAATTTAAAAACAAATAGAACAATGAAAATGTCAAGCCACTTTTATCTCTTTTTTATTTTCAGCAACTTGGCATATTTGGATGGCCTGATACTGAAGTTAAAGGTGACCTTAGACAAGATCAATTATCTGAAAATCTACCCCCCTCCTGAAAGCAACCAGAACTTATGAAACAGAACCTGGCTCTCTATTTCTCACACAAAAGGAAGAAAAGGTGTAGCTGGCTCAACCAGCACCCTGTGCCAGTTCAGTGAATGAGCAACACCAACCCCTCGTCCCTTTAAGCAAAGAGTAAATAAAAAGGAATTTTACAAAGCTGCAGGAATGCCAGTTGGATTCCTACACATAGTACCCAATCCATACACACCCAGTTCTTCAAGTGAAAAACAGAAAGGTCCGAGATTAGGTACTGGGCAGGAGTCACTCAAGTTCCATCTCTGCACCCTGCCCCCAACCCTCCTTCCTCTCATTTCTCATATTTGGTTTTGTTGAAAAAAGAAAGAAAGAAGTCTTTTTTCTTTCAAACTGTAGTAAACTGTCTACCATTTAGACCATACAGGTAGGGCTTTATTGCTCAGATTTGACTACAAATGCAATACCTGCATTTAAAAGCCAGTATGCATTAAAGAGCAATCGGGATCAGCTGATCCTACGTCCCAACACTTTTTGCTCAGGGCAGGTGCCCCTTTCATCTCACTCTAGCTATGCTACTGAACTTAAGACAGAAATCAAGAAGGAAAACAGCGAAGACAGACACAGGCTGTTAATATAATATACAGGTTTGTGCTATAAAATGCAGAAATAATAGGAGCTGCAGAAAATAATATATATGGTATCCTCTGCTAATTTGTGCAGAATAAAACAGATTTAGCTGTCTGTCAAAATTAACATTTCCTTAAAACTCCATAGCAGAATTCTAATGAATCTTAGAAAACTACTTCATTTTGATTACTCAAAGCAGATGATAACATAACTTTCCAACCAACTATTCTGCAGTATTACATACTTATATCATCTAATGCTTTTATAAGGATGACAACAGTCATTTCAAAATGTTATGCACACATTTTTATTTTAAATTATATGCAGTATATCCTTTACAGATACTAAAATTTGCTGCCTAGCATACACTTTTCATTCTTAGCTCATTTTGAAATGGAAAATTAATGGTAACATGTAGTAATAATTGTGTAAATCATGTAATAAATGTTATTGTGTAAAAACATTATTTTATCTTACACCCTGACCACAAAATAAAACAGTATATCATACCTTCAGTTATTTTGCGGACACTGAAAAATACATTTTTTTATTTCCATTTGGAGGGTGTGGTTCAAAAGCTAACTGTAGCAGAAAAAAAAGTAAAAAAATGTTTAATCTCTGCATGTTCACTGTGATCTTTATTCTAAAATGCACTTCCCCTAAGAGACTCTGATGTTTCATTCAATAACAGCTTATCTTAATGAGATACACTGATTGGAATGCAACTTACTTAACAGAAGTAAAAGTAAATGTTTTTTTGAATGGAGGGAAGCCACTCTTACATTCTCTTGTGGAGGGCAAGCCCCACAAACTCCCCCACACTTAAACTTATAGATACCAGTTCCATGCTTGAACAAACGTGAAGAAGGGAGAAATATCCCAAAATGAAGATATCATTGCTAGCGGACACTTAAAAACTGCACTAATACTAATTTTCTACAAAAAATGATTTTTATCTCAACATCATAGGCCTTTTGTCTTGTAAATTCTTTATCCTTTTTTAAAAAAGTTAGACAGCCAACAAAAACTAACCAGTCTTTTACTGAAGGGCCATACTGAAGTGTAAGGCACATGGTATTCCCTTCAACAAAGGGAAAGAGATGTCAAACTTGGTTACATATACAAATAAGCCATTAAACCCAAAGCTGCAAAACTGCAGTGCAAACTGATTCACAAACCATGATTCCATGGCATTATCTATATAAAATGGAAAAAACTAAATTCATGAATGTCATATCAGTGCTTATGACCAGGCATTTCCTATCACTGGTAAAAGTGCAGATAGATTACATCATATAGTATATTAGTAATACATTTCGGGGCTATGTTAAAACTTATACCACATTTGTGTTGTATGTTGTTTATTCACTTCAATAGGTGTTTGAAAAGAAATATGACCCAAAATTCGCTCCCTTTAGAAATACTAGAAATGTTCACTATGTACACTGTCAGCTATCATAAAGCAGGAATTCTGTTACTCTGTAATCAGGTATGCTAACAAGATTCCAAGCATTCTTAAAAATAAGCTTATTTCATTTTATATCTAACTTAAAAATGTTTGCATTTGTGAACTGTCAAAGATGTGGACAAACATAAGTGGCCTACTACTTTTGAACCCATGCTAACAAAGTACAATCAACTCTTCCCTATTAATTACTTAAAATGAATGAATCATCTCAGTTTACTTACTTGCAGCAAGACCACGCTGTAGAAAAACTCTGCAACATGCATTAAATATTGGCTTCAGAATCCTTAAGCTCATTCCATTTCATGGTATTTAGACGTAGACAGTAGGTAAGGAATATACTGTTATCATCTATATCCTTAGTGCACACACAGGGTAGTCTGGGCTTTGCATACTTTCTTACATACCACTAGACAGGTCAACTACTGCAGTTGTCTTCTTTGGAGTTGTTCAGCCTATTTTATGTGAACCAGATGAAATAATTAAATGCAACCCTCCACCCCTGTGCTGACCACTTTCTTTGCAGGTTTTCTGGTGCTAATTCTCCGACTCTCATTTCTTTTCTTGTTTTGTCAATGGCAGCATTTTCCATTGTGAAAAATGTAGTAAATGGGTTTTAAGAATAAGAAAGTGACCACAGTGATGGTATGGAATACACTGTTGACCTGCAGATAGAAGCATTTCTCATTGTAGTCACTGGTCTATTATTTAGTTAAATTAAACCACCATTAACTCTTTCTGCAGACCCTCTCTTCAGTGTTTTCTTTTCCCCACAGCTGACCCCAGAGACACTCCTTAACTGCTGGGTTTACCAAAGCTCCTTACACCCTTACCCCTAGACTTTTTCTGACCCATGTTTGGGACCAATGATGGGACTGAGTCCCCTAGATGCAGGATCATACTGTTGCCAGTGAGTAGTTTTTGGTTAAATTCTCCACCCTTTGCACATGTCAGTAACAGCCCATGGCGAGATGTGAAATAAGTATCAGCCTTGATGTAAGTTGGATGCCTCCTCCAACACACGAGGTGAGAAGTAAGTGCTGAAGCACTCCCTGTCACCAGCAGAGAGATCACTATACTAATGTGTTCAAGTGTGCACAGCTCCCACCTTGCCCCCCAGGATGGGCACATCAATCCTCCCTGCCTGTACCAAGTACCCATGACAAAAATCATACTTGGGACACTTGGACGACATTCAGTACTTTATCAACCAGAGTGGACAGCTCCTTTCTTCAGTGTTGACTTTGACAGCCACAATAACATGCTGTATACACTCTGAATATGGCACTGCCAAGTCATATGTAGCAAAGGTTTGTGAAAGACTGTTGGAAAATTGCTTATAGCAGTGTCAGGTTGATGAGTCAAAGGGTAAGATAGTCTACAACTGGGTGGCAAATATTTGGGGAAAAATGCCCTCAAAAATAATCTCTCTGTACAGACAAGACAATGGAATGAGATTATGGAAGAGTTTATAAGAGCGATTCCAATAGTTTATATTGTGATCCTAGCTTGTAGAACAAATGGGACTGTTCCACACACATCAGGACAGGTCACAATCATGCTATCTATATGTCCGTTTCTTAACTGTGTAGACTCACAGAGATGGTTCTCAAGATTCTGTTTTCATTCTTAAACATTAAGTTACTTAACTGTGCGCAGGGATGGTTTTCTTATGTGCTTTCAATTATATTATATAATTGCTAAGTATACCAACTTTTTGTAAGTTTGTCTTCTCTAAAATTACTGCATGTATGACCTACAACAAATGCAAGCAGCTGTAAATTTATTTTATCCAGTACTTCAAGGATTAATTAATACAGCATCCACCAAACTATTAGCATTTTTCAGCAAGTTCCTAAACTAGACCAAAGCTTCTGAATCACACTTAAAACCAATTGTGTGACTACTACTCAGTCAAATGAGAATGAAAAAGCAACTGCTTTCTGATATGATGCATGTTCAAGGGGAATTAGGTCACTTAGTTACCTTTTTTATGAGTGAGTGGAGCACAATGAAAGGTACAAAGTGACAATGTAGTTTCACAGACATGGAAGGCATGCATTAAAGAATTTAAAAGCTTTAGTAAACTTATTCAGAGTGTACTTCTGTACTTAAGTGTTATCATTAGGAAAGTTTCATCTTGACCCATCGTTTTAGACATTTGGCAGAAACAGCCCTTATAGGTTTGATCTTTACTAGATAAACCCTTATCCGGCTTGACCTTGACAGTTCAAGTCCCATGATTGTATAAACCACAAAAACAGACTAAAACTTTCAGAATATCACAACAAGCCACAAGAACTGGAACTTAGACTGAGAACAAGAGGCACAAATTTAACCTAAACTAGAACTTTTTTTCTGCTTTCATCTTTAGACTTCATCAGAAAACAATACATTCAACAATAAAAATCCTTTAGTTTAAAAATATTTATAAGCCAGTAGAAAGTACTTCTTCATCCCACAATTAAGTGACATCACAAGCTCAACTATTAAAGACATACACTTCTGTTAATAACTATTTGTTCAAGTTCTCCCTGAGGTTCTTTAAAAAAAAACACTTGATAATGACATCATTCAACCCTGGTGCTTTGTCAGAGTTTAACCTAATCTGCCACAGTGCTTCTTTTTGTTCCAACTCTGTCTTAAAATCCTCACCCCTTGTATGAAATGTTCCCTGTTCCAGAACTGAAAACAGGTTGTTATAGTTACCACCTTTCAAAGTGTGTTTAAAAAATGCATTTCTACCATCCTTCTTTTTTATGCTATAGTAGTGCTCTTTAATCCTGGCACAGAGAACCCGGGTAGTCATCCGAATATAAACTGCAGTACAATGAGAATATAACCCAATGTACACCACACCTTTGGTTTTACAGTTAAAATAACCAGACACTGGAATAGTGTGCAGCAGATCGGGCAAATTTACAAAAGGTCCCTCTAATATATACCTACAAACTGTACAACTTCCACATTTGTGCATGCCAAATGGTTTATTTGTATATAAAATAGTCCTTTTCTCTGTTTTTTTCACTGTCTCAAATAATTTGTGATTTTTATACACAAAATGGGGGTGGGGGCCAACCGTCGCAGAAATGTACTGATTACCCTCTAAAATTTTCCAGTTGTCCTGTATAATGCCTCTTATCAATCCACTATCCAAAAGTCAATTTCAAGTTGCAAAATATTTCTTTGTTGGACTTGTTCAAAACTTTGGAGCCACTATAGGGAACTTTTAATATGGGCGGGTAGAATGACATCCAATTCTCTAGGACATACTTAGTTGTATGTCTTAATTTGTCTTCATGGTAACCTCTTTCTAAAAAATGTGAACAAATAAAATCGATTTCATTAATAAAATCACTCTTCACTGGTCATTCGACTGGCCCTGATATATTCTCCTTTGGGTATGTTATCTTTAATAAATTGCAGATGAAAGCTTTTATAGTGTAGGTAACTGTTAGTAAAAGTATTTTTACAGTGAATCCTGCTTACAAATCTCTTCAGTACCTTAACCCATTCTAAAGTGACGTCCAAAAAGTTAACCTTTAAACCCACATCACCTAAAGTAAATTTTAAAAACTCAGAACCAGAATTTAAACAATCTATAAACTCTTTCATTTGGTTGAGGTAACCTTCTAAGATGAAAAACAAGTCATTGACAAATCTTTTAAAGAACAAAACATATCCACCCATAATAGGCTCCAAAAATGTGTGTTCCCACCATCCAACAACAATATTTGCGAACAAGGGGGTGGCTGGACACCCATAGCAACCCCTCTGTTCTGTTTTACACTTTGTTGTTAAACATTAATAAAATTGTTTTTTTAACAGAACATCTATCAAATCACAGGAAAAAGTTGCACTTGTCATTAGAGAGGTTGAAAAATCTCCCAACATATTGTCTTACTATTCTACTCCTGTTTCATGTGGAATACACGTGAAAAGTGATACCACATCAATGGTGAACAAAATATGCTTTCATTGGTCAAATGTGAAGGTGTCATTAAATTTTCTGAACTGTTCCAAAAAATCCCGAGAGTCCTGTAAAAAATAACTAATTTTACTGACTAAGGGGTTTAAAAAAGAATCAACCACGAGGGGAATTCCTTCTGTGATGTAATTAGGCACTGAAACAATGGGCCGAAATGGAGGGTGGTTAAGGTCTTTATGGGCCTTTGGTATTCCAAATAAAACCCCTAACTTGGGATTCTCAGTATTACAAAAATCATAAGAAATTTTGTCTAAATTACCACTCATTAAACTGTCAAACAAAAAAGAATACATTTTCCAATAACATGTTACTACATCACTTACATTGGCTGCCTCATATTCTGAGGTGTTATTTAACATAGCTTCAATACTATGAATATACTTGTCTTGACCCATCACAACCAAAGCACCACCTTTGTCACTTTTCATAATTCTAACCATAGTGTTAGACTTTAATTCATTCAGAGCAGATTTTTCACTTATAGTTAAGTTGTAATATTTACACCTTGTTTTATTATTGTCTGACAAACTTCTCATTTGTTTTTCACAAGTATTCTCAAACACTTTTAATGTGTGTACCAAAGGTGGTTTAAAAAGGGATGGCTTAACATATTTACTTTCACACTTTTCAACATCTTTTAAAATGTAATTTACGTTCAACAGTCTTGCATATTTTTTCAGTTCTAGAGCAGTGCTGGTAATATCAGCTCTACTTGGAAGAAAATTTAAACTCAAATTCAACACTATAATGTTCAGAAGTGAGATCAAGGTTAGACAAATTTATAACATTGTTTTTGTACATCTTACACTTAGCTAATTGGTGGTGGTGCTGCGGTAGCATTGTCACCTCACAGTAAGACGCTGTCCGGTTCGATTCTCAGCTAGAGCGTCTTCTGCGTGGAGACATGCGTGAATGAGCGTACCTTTGTTGAAGGTTGTGCATCAGGGCTGGTAACTCGGCACGTAAAAATCAACTACCAATCATTAGCGGACTGGAGTTCTGCTGTGGCGACCCCTAACCGGGAAAAGCTGAAAGACACAACAACAACACTCAGCTAATTGTCTGTGGATGAATCGGAAGGAATCCTTTCCTTTTTTCTCGTCATTCTAGTCCTTGGGGCCTTCCCTTCCTTTTCTGAACTTAAAAAATCTTTGGGCCTTGCTCCAAGTTCTGTGGAATTACTAGGACCATCAGTGTTACTTAAATCACCCACAGGAAAAGCTTTGACTGTGTTTATTTGCAGGAAATCAACTGCTGAAGCCCCAGTTGCTTCACTTCCTACATTGTCAGTAGCCTCATTCTCATTTTCAATCAGTTGTTCCCTTTCATTTCTCTTAAAGGAATATTGTCTAACTTTCATACTTGGCTGCTGAAAGTTAGAAAAATTCCTCTTGGAAAATTCATTGCCTGAGTTAGCAAGCGAAAAAGCATTGTCCCTTTCATATGCTTTAATTCTCTGTTTAATTTGCTGTTTTGCATTTAATGACAATTTGCTCATGCTTCTGGACTTCTTCTAAGATGTTATGATACTCTGAGCGCTCACCAAACCTACTATGAAACCCTCTGTGAATGGCCTTATTAGCAGTCATTATTTGTTCTTTTAAACCAGCTATAATTTTAACATTGCTGTCCACAAGTAATTTTAGAAAATTAAGACCAGCATTGTTGAAGAATTCCTTTAAGGTAGAAAAAAAGGAATCCATAGCCTTGACACCATTTGGGCTTTTAAAAAATCTTAACCCTTTATAGGAACTATAATACGTTCAATGCATCGCTGAAAATATTTGTTCTCTAAATCAAGATTTTTATACTTCTTCAACAGTCTAGTTAAAGTCTCACACTTCTCTGTAAGATAACATAGCTGTATTTATAAGTCTTTCTGTGGTAAAAAAAAAGGATCAGTACCACTTGTAAGAATAGATGCAACATTTGCATAAGTCTTTTTGGAATTTAAATGAACTTGAGTGTGGTTACCTTGTGCAATAATAAGTTAAATATTACACTTGACCACTGTGTCACCATCATCTTTGGAACTGGTGTACCCATGGGATTCTGTCACTTGCTGTTTCACCAGTAAATCCAAGGATTTTTGAATGCCAGCCATGGTCTTGAGCAGTTGCACCATGAGACCATTTTTACTGCTGCCTGGTGTAGGATGAATACTGCATTCAAGAAGAGGATTCCCCCTTGTTGCTCTTAGCCATAGCAAGTCAAATAAAACCAATAAACCACAAAAACAGACTAAAACTTGCAGAATATCACAATAAGCCACAAGAACTGGAATTTAGACCGAGAACAAGAGGCACAAATTTTAATGCAAACTACAATTTATTTTCTGCTTTTGTCATTAGACTTCATCAGAAAACAATACATTTAACAATAAAAACTTTGTTTAAAAATATCTGTAAGCCAGTAGAAAGTACTTATTCATCCCACAATTAAGTGACATTGCAAGCTCAACTATTAAAGACATGCACTTCCGTTAATAACTATTTGTTCAAGTGAACCCTGAGGTTCTTTAAAAAAACACTAGCTATATAGAGCCATTCTGAATATATTCTGCAAGATGGCTTCCCACTCCTAGCATTATTTACATCTTACTGAATTTCTACCTCATCCCTGCACCAATGCTGACATTTCTAAACAAATCTTGTGGCCCGGAGAGACAGTTACATCCTCTCTTGCTTTATTTACCTGTAGCATGTCTTGAGTTATTCATGTTTAGTTCATAACAATTACACAAAAATTATTACAAACTTGCAAGAGATTAATCAGGTAGTTACTTGTATTACTGCTCTATACTAAAGGGAAATTCTCCTGTCATGTTCTTCATAAATAGAGTTAAGCGACTATGTTTTCTCATAGTTTCCTCATCAGGCCATATTTCTTCTGTGTTGAGCAGTTCTGTAGCTGTTCATTTATTATGTTCTAAATACTGATGTTGCAAATATTTAAACTGCACAACACATTTCAAGTTTCATACTCAGCTGAATACTGAGTAGACTTGAAAGCTTGTAAGTATTTCATTTTATAATATATTGGAAAAAAATGGGTTTGTACATTTATTATTCAAAGGAAGTATCAGCAAAAAGTTAATTTAGTATATATGATTTGTACACTACAAATGATTTGCAGCTTTAGGTACTGATGTACTTCATGCATAAATCCCACAGTTTTTGAAAAAATGGTTATTAGAACAGACAATCCATTCTGATGAAGTTTAATGGGGTATCATAGCAAGGAATTGTGATAATGATTTTAAGCCTTGCTGACAGCATCACAAGTGTTCTGTTGCTTATAAAAATGAAAGCATGCACTCTGTGAGAAAACTGCAAGTGAGGTCCGGGGTGAATGGTGTATGTTTAAAACAGCCTTTCATCTAAAGTGTATTAATCACTCACTGACAAATAATAAGAACAGAAAAATGAATGTGTGTGAGAAGAGAGGAGTAGCAGAAGGAACTGTTCCATTACTGGGTACAACTATGAAATGGTCCGACACTTCAGTTGCACAGCAGTTCTGGGAAGATTTTACTGCTTCCCATGTCAGTGAATACTAGGGAAATGCTTTTATCACATCTTAAGGTTTGGCAGTTATATGGGGTGATGTCATACATCTCAATCTCTTAGTGCAAGAAATCTGGACAAATCTTAACAAATTCCAAAAAAATAAAATAGGGGCATGTTTTAAATATTGCTCTTGTAAACTTAGAAAGTTGCTGGAGTAACCTGGTTTGTTTTGGCATGCATGTTTTGAAGGATTTGAAGTCTGAAACTGAAATATATGTCATTATTTAGTGACTTCACTCCTCAAATCATCCCAGTGATTTGTCAGAAAACCACAAATTTTATGAGGAGCAGACCAAAAATATGAGCCAAAAATCTGGACAGTTGAGAAGAATTGGCAGTATCTTCAGAAAATAATATATAAACACCAGTACAAAATGTTGTAGTAAAGAATAAATCCCTCTAGAAATGGGAAGAATGTATATCAGTGCATCTCATTTTTCAATGCAGTATTGCATGTTTTTGCTTCATTTTCAGTGGATATTTTTATTCTGTAATTTGCCACACCACAGATGTAATTTTGACTTACAGCTATGCCACCTTTCTGCAGTTCACTCTTTGCTCAGTATGTCACATTGCATGCTTTGTCCCTCAATTGGTTTACAGAAGCAATACTCTGAATTGATACCTTTTTGACCATCTGTGGATAACATGTAAGAATGCATTTCTCCATCATTCTGTATTGATTTAATATGCAACAAGTACTACTGCTTTAAAGTGGTATTGTATATTGATTAGGACTGTGAGAGGACCATTTTATCATGGATGAATGGCTAAAGCAGCACAGCACTATCCTGAAGTTACTGCAGTCCATACGCCACTGTAAAGTTATCTTAGATTAATCTGAAGTTACTGAAGCTCTAACTCCAGGGTAGTGAGACCTACAGTTGCTCTGAAGTTACTGCATTCATTACTCCAAGGTAGAGTGGCTGGAGATTACTCTGAAGTTGTGGCATCCCTTACACCAAGGTAGAGTAACCTGAGATTCGATTATAAATAAGGTGGCACATGGAGTCTCTGTTTGTATAAGAGACATGGGTAGAGACTGAACAGAAAATAAAATGGCCTTCATTTATTTTAAGCTCATGAGAATATCCATTTGGACATTCTGGCTTACAGAAAGGACTTTAATATGCTTAATTTTCACTAGACCGACATTTATCCTTAGAACAGTTTGTTAAAGGACTTACTCGTTTTTTAAGCTTAGGTGTCAATTGTTTAGTCTGTCATTGTTTCTAGTATTCACCAGGTGCATTTCATGTTTGAGGACCAGTCAGTGTTTTTACATTCTCTTTATATATTGACCATGTTTGAATTTGAAATCATTGACCTAATTACTTGTTAATTGTTAAAACAGTAAATGTCAATTTAGCTTCCGTCTTCTCCCGTGGTCGTTGGCTTTCATATGTTCCCCTGAGGTTGCTTATTATCTGAGTGATGGGATGTAAGTAGGGAGTTGTATGAGATTTCATTGGCAGTAAAAAAAAAAAATCAGGTTGTGATGATTTGACGTATTTGTGCCAGGGAGAATAGGGCAGTGCATATGTAATATATGCCAGTGTGGTTGGCTGGAGTTTTGTGAATAATTTTGTGTTGTTTGACTATCACACTGATTTGTACAGATGCTTGTGTTAAAAATGTATCAACAGTGATATTATAACTGATTAAATGTATTTGTTTAAACAAAAAATTCTGGAAGGGAAAAGTAGAAGTTTTTGAAATTGTTCTATAATTTTCAAATACTGCAACAGATCATAGCAAAGCTCTATGTGTGTATTATACCAGAGTCAGATGATCAAACGTGAGGTCATTCTAAAACCAGTACTGAAAGGATGGAACTCTCACAGCAGTTTGTTTTCTTTTCTTTGGAACCTGATATAAATATCTATGATAGTTATCACAATTAGTTAGTTGAGTTCAGTTCAATCTGTTAGTTGAGTTCAGTTCAGTCTGTTAGAAGCTCATCACCTTGCCTTGTGGAAGCAAGCATCTGAGCATTTAATCTTGCCTTGCTGTATTAATTAAGTTAGCAAGGGAACCGTTATTCTTTAGACAGTCGGGAAATATATATATATATATATATATATATATATATATATATATATATATATATATATATATATATACAGTCGGGAAATACAGTGAGATTAGTTAAGTAATGTTTTTCCTGCATCTGTTTGAATCTGTGTTATTTTTATTTCTCCTGTGATTTGAAACTCTGATGTTTATTGTACTTAGATATTTAGTATTCTTATGTTTCTACTTTATTACTAAATATTTTATACCTGTCATTGTGGCTGGTCTTTTAGACAATACTTTTAATATCTTGAGAGTACTTGTGCTTATTTTAGTGATGATTTGGCCACTCTGAAAAGCATTGCTGCTTTGGTTACACTCTTCCCTTTATATTAGTATTGGTTTTACTTAGTATAATTGGATACCTTTGTAAGAGCCTTAGAGTAGTTGACTGGTGGCAGCGTAGTTACCTTCTAGTCTGGGAAGAAGGGGTACAGCTAGTAAAATCTGTGCCAGCCTTTCCCAGAAGTGTGCGTCAGCTACTTCGAACTGTGACATCAGGGCTCCAAAGTGAGTCTTGTTTGGGATCTATAGAGACAGAGAGTCCAGTCTCAGGTCTGGAGCATGTTCCCTGTTTGGTCTTGGGGAAATTGTACTTAATACAGAGAGCTGCATCTTAAAATACTGTGTAAATCCATTCCTGTTCTTAGTGACCATCTCTCACCACAGTCAGTGGTGAGGATTGAGGCTCCTTGATTATTGGCCTAGGGTAGAGATGCCATCACATATTGGTGGCAGAGTGGTAAGATATTAATTGAACTTTAGTAGCCTGTGGGCAGTTGTCATTGAATGTGTGTGTACTCTCAACAGCCACAGGGTAAACATTGAGGGTTTCATTTTCACAACAGTTTTATTTATTTTTGTTAGTTTAGTTTAATCAGGGAAAGCAGGCAAAGATGTCAGCAGAGGATGATGGTAAGTTGACAAAGAAGCAGTTGGCCAAGGTGTGCAAAGCCAAAGGACTGCTGCATGCTAACCAGACTAAAGAGAAAATGATTTCAGCTTTAATTGCAAAGCCAGTGTGGACCAGTGGCCAGGAGAACAACCAGTCTTGTGATGGAGATGTGCGATCTTCAGAATCAGGACAGTTCACCTTTTCCTCAGAGGACTTAAAAATCCATCTGGAGTTAGAGACTTGAACTGGAGGCGAAATGTTTGGAGGCTGAAGAAAATGATAAGCAGCATCAGCATGAACTGGAGACTGAAGAGTGTCTACAACATTTGGAGACCTACGAAAAGGAGAAGTAATGTGAAATGGAGGTCAGACATTTGGAGACTGAAGGCAGACTGCAGCGTTGGGAGATAGAAGAAAAGGAGAAACAGTGTCAACATGAGACTAAAGAGAGACTGTAGCATTTGGAGGCTGAAGAAAATGAGCAGCTGTGTCAGCTTGAGAGAGAAATGTTGACCCTCCGTCAGGTTCATGGAGGTAACGAGGAAGGGAATAAATGGACCTCAGAAGCAATAAAGGTCAGTAAATTTCTTCCACAATTTGCATAGGGGGATGATAGTTTTATTTGTATATTTGAAAGTGTGTGTAAACAGTATAATGTTGACCAAGAGTTCCAGGTACAGTTCCTGATCTCCTTACTCCATGGTAAAGCTGTAACTGCTGTTTCTAAATTGTCCGATACTAATGGTTTAAACTGTGGTAGAATAAAACAATGTTTATTAAACTGTTATAAAATCTGAAGCTTACAGAAAAAAAGTTTTATGAGGATAGATGCAAGGCAGGTGAAAGTGTATGTGATTATATTGCTGAGTTAAACACTTATTTTCATAGGTGGGTGAGGGGTTCAGGTCACAACTTTTGAAAGACCGACAGACCTTTTGGTAAGGGAACAAAACCTTAGTACTTTGCTTAAGGATATGACAATCTGGTTGGCAGACTGAAAGTGTAACTCTGCAGATGAGCTGGGGAGAAAAGGGGATCTCTACTTAGCAAACAGGGCATTACTGCACAAGAAAGGGTGGATACCCAGTGCTGCACATTGATATAAGGGATCCATGGTAGGCAGCCTAAATCACCCCAACAGAGTCTACCAGTAACAGGAGAAGCCACTATTTCAGGACTCAGGGGTTAGCTGTTTTAAATGTAGCCAGAGTGCCCATGTACCATACAAATGTCCACTGAAGCAAGGTAGGGAACAAAAGGTGAGGGAGAGTGCAAGTGGGAATAACAATGTGCCAGAAGTAAGTTGACTGGATACAACAGGGGTAGTAAACTATCACCAGAGTTGGTATCCTATCTTAGTGGATAGAAGACAGGCCACTGCTAAAAGATAACTTGTGTGAAGTCTGCAGTGGTTAAAGAGGAGCAGCACTTGCTTGGGCAGTCCATTCCACTCAGAGCTTTAGAAGGGATCCCATTCCAAATACTTGTGGCCAGGGTTCACCTTGACTGGGAGGGTGGAAAAGGAAGCAAGCAGGTACTGTGTTTGAGGATATCCCTGCAGATGTCTTGATAGGAAATGATTGTGATAATGCAATACTTTGTGTGCATACAGTTACGCTCATTCAGGCTTGGAGACAGGCATGTAGGTCTGGTAGCTTGGGAGAGATCCAGATAGACCCCACACCTTTAGCTGGGGCTGATGATGTGGCTATTTCAGGGAGGGAGCTACCTTGTAGCAGTGAGCCTAAAAGTGAGCCACGGCTGTTGGTAAATACAGATGTTCCTGTGGACAGGATGACTGCAAGGACAGAGGTGAGTGGTAGTACCCAGGCTGACAATAAGGCACCACTGTCAGAATATTCCAGGCTTACTGTGAATGGGAGAGCTGGGAGGGGTCACAAAAGTAGATTTGAGACAGGCTCAGATTTTAGACTCTACCTTATGAAGCTTGAGGGTGGTAGCTAGGGAGACACCCGATGCTCAAGGAAAAGGGGAGTCTGTATACTGGAATAAAGAGTTACTGTATAGACAGTGGACCCCTGAGGGAGAGCTAGAGGGTGAGGTAATACAGCAGTTGGTAGTGTCTGGAGTCTACTGTCTGGTACTTCTAGCCATAACCCATGACATTCCTTTTGCAGGTTATATGGGCATAAAGCATACCAAGAGATTTATTATGCAGAACTTCTATTGGCTTAGGATTGTAAGGGATGTACCAGGGTACTGCAGGACCTGTGAGCAGTGCCAAAAGGTAGGGGACAAGGTCAAAGCTCCATTGGTGCCTTTACCTGTGATTGAGGAACCATTTCAGAGGGTAGCTATGGGTATTGTGGGGCCGCTGAGTGCCCCAAATTCCACAGGAAAGAATTATATACTGGTGGTAGTAGAGTATGCTACTAGATAACCTGAGGCTGTGGCTCTTGTCTTCCATTGAGGCAGAGAAAGTGGCAAATGCTTTGTTAGAGATGTTCAACAGGGTAGGCTTCCCAAGAGAATTACTGACTAACGGAAGTGCCAATTTCATGTCAGACCTTCTGGCTTGTCCGTGGAAGTGTTGTGGGGTGAAGCACATAAAAAACACCCCCTACCATCCCCAGACTAATGGTCTTGTGGATATGTTAAGCTCTACTCTAAAGACCATGCTACATGCATATACAGACCAGTTTAAGAGAGAATTGGACAAATATTTGCCCCATCTACTGTTTGCATACAGACAGGTACACCAGGAATCCACAGGTGTTTCACCCTTTGAGTTGCTGTATAGGCATAGTGTGAGGGGGCCTTTATATTTTATTCCTGATGAGTGGGAAGGTGAGTGTGAATCCCACAGTGAGTCTGGTGTGGCATATGTCCTAAATCTGAAGACAAGGCTTAGGGAGGTCATGGGCTTGGCCCAGGAAAACCTGGCAAGAGGTTAACAGCAGAAAAAAAATATGGTATTACTGGAATGCTCAAGCCCAAGAGTATGCTGTGGCACAGCAGGTTATGGTGCACATTTCTGCCAAACACAATAAGCTGCAGGCAGCTTGCAAGGGACCTTTGAAGTGGTAAGGAAGGTCAGTATTGTTAATTACATGGTAAATCTGCTAGACAGGATGCAGGGCACAAATTGTACTATGTTAACATAATTAAGCTTCAGCAGATCAGGGAGGTCCTGGGCAGACTGCAAAGGGCAGGATTAACCATTAACCCCAGTAAGTGTCAAGGGGCTATAGCAGAGGTCTTCTACCTGGGACATTGAGTGGGAAGTGGGAAGATTAGGCCAGAACCTGCCAAAGTGAATGCTATTCAGGTGTGGCCTGGCTCTGTTACTAAAAATCAGGTGAGGGCATTCTTGGGGACAGCGGGGTACTATAGAAAGTTCATTGCTAATTATAGTACAATAGCTGCTCCCCTCACAGACCTGACAAGGAAAAACATGCCAGATAAGGTAGTGTGGACCCTAGCCTGTAAGCGGGCATTCCAGTAGATTAAAGGGGCTTTAGGAGGACCCCCTGTGTTAGCCAGTCCAGATTTCAGCAAAGAATTTGTTGTGCAGGTGGATGTTTCAAACCATGCAGTGGGGGCTGTACTCGGCCAAGTTTCCTCAGAGGGAAAAGAGCACCCAGTTGTATCTCTCAGCCATAAACTCCAACCCAAGGAGAAATTATATGTAGATGTAGAAAAAGAATGTCTAGCCATATTATGGGCACTGCAGAAACTGCAGCCTTATCTATATGGAAGGAAATTCACTGTGGTTACAGTCCACAATTCCGTAACATGGCTACTTAGAGTCAGTCAACAAAATGCCAAGTTACTAAGGTGCAGCCAAGGGTTTTAGGCATATGACATGACAGTTCAGCACCATAGTGGAGTCAGCAATACCAATGCAGATGGAGTCTCAAGACAAGGTATAGGTTAATGTGTTCCCATACAAGCCTATTTCTCTAAAGCAATGTTTTTTTCCAGGGTCACTTGGAAAACTAGTTTGAGTATTCAAAGGAGGAGAGAGATGTGAGGTATTTCCATCTGTGCCAGGGAGAATAGGGCAGTGCATGTGTAATATATGGCAGCATGGATGGCTGGAGTTTTGTGAATAATTTAGTGTTTGACTATCACACTGATTTGTACAGATGCTTGCATTAAAAATCTATCAATGGTGTTATATAACTGATTAAATGTATATGTTTAAACAAATAATTCTGGAAGGGAAGAGTAGAAGTTTTGAAATTGTTCTGTAATTTTCAAATACTGCAAGAGATCATAGCAATGCTCTGAGTGTGTATTGTACTAGAGTTAGGTAATCAAATCTGATGTCATTCTATAACCAGTACTGAGAGGATGGAAATCTCATAGCAGATTGCTTTGTTTTGTTTTCTTTTCTTTGTAACTTGATATAATGATCTATGGCAGTTAGTTAGTTAGTTAGTTAGTTAGTTAGTTAGTTAGTTAGTTAGTTAGTTAGTTAGTTAGTTAGTTAGTTAGTTAGATGAGTTCAGTTCAGTCTGTTAGAAGCTCATCACCTTGCCTTGTGAAAGTAAGCATCTCAGCATCTAATCTTGTCTTGCTGCATTAACTAAGTTAGCTAGGTAACTGTTATCCTTTAGACAGTCAGGAAATACAGTGATATTAGTCAAGTAGTGTTTTTCTGCATCTGTTTGAATCTGTCCAACTGTGTTATTTTTATTTCTCCTGTGAATGAAACTCTGTATTTATTGTACTTAGTATTCTCATCTTTTCTACTTTTTTTATTTATTATAAAATATTTTTTACCTTTCATTGTGGCCTGTCTTTTAGAGAATACTTTTTAATATCTTAAGAATACTTGTCCTTCTTTTAGTGATGCCTTGGCCACTCTGAAAAGCTTTGCTGCTTTGGTTACATTGTACCACTTATATTAGCATTGATTTTACTCAGTATAATTGGATTCCCTTATAAGATCCTTAGAGTAGTTGACGACTGGTGGCAGCATGGTGACCTTATAGTCTGAGAAGAAGTGGTACAGCTAGTAAATCTGTGCCAGCCTTTCCCAGAAGTGTGTGTGAAAATCAAATACCCAGGTGTGGGTTAGTCAGCTACTTGGAACTGGGATGCAGTGCTCCAAAGTGAGTCTTGTTTTTGGATCTGGAGAGACAGAGTTCAGTCCCAGGTCTCATGCATGTGCCCTGGGTGTTCTTTGGGGAAATGGTGCTTGATGCAGAGAGCTGCAACTTAAAATACTGTGTAAATCCATTCCTGTTCTTAGTGACCATCTCTCACCGGTTTCAGCGGTGAGTATTGAGGCTACTTAATTACTGGCCCAGGGTAGAGAGGCCATCACACAGATATAGAGAAATGGAGAAAAGGGTAGCTAAATCACGTCTTCTTTATATGTGTTAGTGTTGGAGTTGAATTTAATAGATTAAAATGCTGTCTGGTAGTGGAGGAGCAAGTTGAATGATCATTCCTTTAATGGTAAGCAGTTATAATGTATTTTTTATCCATCTAACAGCTTGCAAGAGGCATATATAACAGGCAGTGTTATAGTCTGGATACCGATCATTATGGTCATAGGAATGCAAAATGCTGCAGATTTTAAAAGGGTATCTTTAATCAAATACATGCTTAGGGTGGGAGGGTGGCATAATGGTTTAGGTGTTTACCTGGCAAACACAAGGTGCAGGGTTTGATTCTCATGTGGGGTAATTGGCTAGGCTTAAAATGGCCCACAAGGGGCAATTAGCCTAGTACCAACCTATGAACCTTACTATTATTTTAATGACTGATAGACTAAGCAAAGGCATTAGTATCCACATAACAATTATTTACTTTTAGCTACCAACAATATGGGAAATATTTACAGACGTGAGTTAATTTGAAATAAACTATATAACACACTTATCTTTTGTCATACAATGAATCATTGTTAAGGTCAGATATCTAATTAAGGTAAGATGTGTTTCCTTCTAGATGCTAAAGCAGAAGTAGTCCCCTCTATAGGCCTGTGGAAGTTGGTTCCAAAGTACAAAAGCAAGTCTATTTTCCTCTATTTTGGTAAGAAAATTCAAAATCTTGGGAAATATGCAGGAAAAAAGTACAACACGATCAGAAGAGTAGAGCGTTGAGCAGCTCTATCAATTAGGCCTGATTCTGGAAATCTCTTGGTCTGTATTATAAAGTTGGAATCCAAACTGAATAAAGTGCAGCATAGGGAAACTGAAACTAAGAGTTCTTTGTATTGTAGTAATTATTTGTTTAATTGTTAAATGCTGTTGTTTTTCTTTTGTGGCTAAGTGATCAACTGTTAAGAGTGTTTCAGATTTATTTATTATTCTAGAGATGTCTTGTTGGTTTATGCCCCTTGTTTTGTATCTTGCATTTTAAAATCTATTCCTCAGGTTTGTAGACACTTCTTTTTCTTTCTCAAATGTTGAGTTGTTTGCTGAAAGTGAGCCTTTGTAGTCACTCCTAGATGATCATGCTTGGCAAACATTAGTACCTCTTCCCTCCCTCAGGCAAGCAGCTCATTGAGGTTCACACAGTATTCCTCTGAGCTTTATACTCTGTTTCTGTTTAGGATCTGAGGCAGATAGTTGGGATCAGTTCTCCTCTGGTCCCATATAGAATGCTGTTTATTAATGCCAGGTCCATTTTCGACTGGCTTGAGATTATTTCCAATTTATTGCATGATGTTTGCTTTGTATTCAAAATGGAGACATTGCCTGATAATGGTTTGCCCTAATCATGTTTTGCCTCATGGAGACTTGTTATTGATTGACCTAGGCAGGCTAGATTTTGGTGTTGGTGGTGAAGAGCTGCATGCTATGTGATCAAGTTACAAGTGGATCAGTGTGCCAATCATAACAACTCTTTTGAGTATGTTTTGCATGCAGGAACAAACTGACGTATCCTGATCTGAGATCCTCCTGGATGTGTTGCATACTTTCCTGCCATACATTATGGACTTTTCCATTGACTATGTGTTGAGTCACAGAAGCTTTTTGGTTTGGGAGATGATGGCTGTTCTTAAATACTTTTTTATGTATTATGAGCATGTTCAAGTATATTCACATAATTACCTCTGTAACTCATGTTTTAGAAGATATTGTTGGCTTGGTGTTGCATCTAGGTGTGACAGCCTCTGACTTGGTTGTGGAGCAGGCCTCTTTGACCTGTGGATAATAGGATCATAGGAAGCTACTAGCCAAAAGGCCCTAGAGCCCTTACAAGCCTAGCCAAGTTCTACCCTTATTTCCACGATTAGCACCAATTGTCTCTGACCAAGAGGGACACAGGTGGAAGCCCCAGGGTGAATTTATGGGTACCCATTCAATTGTCCAGATTGCATTTGTAGAGGGCCAATGAGGTGCTCTGTTTGACATGAAGTGAGAGTCCATTCCAAAGGTGAGGTAACCTCTGGGAGACAAATTTGTCCCAACAGGTTCTATTAATGTCACATACCAGGTTAAGGTATTTAGAGCGAGTAACCCATATATCATTTGATTTGCAGATGTGCAGCATTTCCAGTAAAGCAGGGTCAAAGATTGCCTTATATGCAAGGCATAGAGTGCCCCTGAGTAGTCTGTATGAAACAGAATAAAGTGGCAGTGATTTCAGATGATCCACATAGGACAGGTGCTGAAGACCTTGAATTTTCCTTGTGGTTTCTCCAATTGCTGCAGGTGCTTGGAAAGGTAAATATCAAAAGAGCATTGTACTTATTATTGGCCTGATGAGGGAAGAGTACAGAGAGGTTATAACTTCTTTTTTTCTGGATGCAATGCTCTTACTTATGAGATGAGCAATATAGAATGCCCTTCTTACCACTGTGGAGACATGTTGATCAAAGGTAAGGTTGCTGTCAACCTGTGTGCCCAGGTCTCTCACCATTGAGTGCATACTTAGGGTGTTGTTACTGATGTGGCAGTTAGCAGTAACATCGCATTTACTGAAAGGGATGATTATACTTTATTTTTTGGGCATTGAGTTTAAGGCCATGACTTTGGCATCAATCATTGAAGGATGTTGACATCATTTGTAGATTCTGTGACCGCTCCTAGTTTGCAGTCATCAGCAAACTTTGTCAGCCACAGACCTCCTAGTCCACTTTGGTTTGGAGGTGCCACTTATTCATCCTCTGTTTTCAACTGATGGATTGCATTAGTCCTTTAAAGGTTTCATTTAACTCATTTTGTTTGTATTCCTTCAGTTTCTTTAAAACAACAGTGCTGGCAGTCCAGATGTTTTGATTGCTGACTGTAATAAGTCACTGGCATCTGCTATGGCTTTACTCCTCCTGACCCATATATGTTCCAACTACTTTAGGGCTTGTGAGCAATGGCTTAATGGTCAGAGCCATATTTTAATGTCTGAAGGATGGAGTGCAGCTTGGCATACAGGTCTTTCAACAGATGAACTGAGTTTACATCATGCTTGTTCTGATCAACCAGACATGCTCTTTATAATGGTGACTAGGCAATGCTTCCATGATACAGTTACATAATTGCAGTCATTGATGGCTGCCTTTTTTTTCCTTTTAACAAGGAAGTCACCATTAAATCTCTTCTGCTTCCTTTAGCCTTCATGATTTCTCCTGCAGTTGATGTAGTTAGTAATTTTTCATTGATTACATTTTATATTCCTAATTATAAGCACCTTTCTGAGATTTTGAATAAATGCCTTATCACATAGTAGTATGTTCCCACTCTTTCTATTATTTATTACTTGCCTACACATTACAGGACCACTTACTTGTCAGATTTTGATTTACTCCTTTTTCTCTTTTCAAAGGAAACTTTAGTTATCTTGATGTTCATCATTATCGCTACTGCAGCAACCTTTAGCTATATGGATTATATCCTGACGAGGATGTAACAGCCAGCCAGTCAGCCTTCCAAAGTCTCTGGATCCCTTCCACATGCATACCCAGGCTGCTGTATCTCCAAGGGGAGAATACAGCAGCCTCTGCCAAAAACCCTCACTACTTTCTTGTCACCTGTGAGAGCTCTCCTCCTGGGCTTCTGAGGACTGATGGTTGGCTCCTATGTTACGTTGCTGGTAGGTCAGTTTCCTTTGTGGAAACCCTCCATATATACTTTTTATTTTAGTGGTCTGTTTTTGGGCAGGAATAGAGACTGGGTATCTCTAAGTGGATTGATATGATTATTCTGTTTATTATTTTACTGGAAATTTTTCATCTGACAGGATATTTTTGATTGACATAGGTCAGTTTGTTTAAGGCACTTCTTTATGGTAAATGTATGCTGTGTTATACTGTTTGTGTTCTTTTTAGGGAAATAATATATTTTTAGTGAAAAGTAAGTGTATTAATGCTTGTGTACATTTTATGACTTCATTCCTTCTGACCAGTTCCTTTCCACAGAAAAAGGTCATCCTTGAGTATTTTAGGACAAAATTGTACTGTTCTTGCATTTACTTTTGAGAGTTTCTGGGACTGGTGTGGGGAATTGTAAGTGTAGTGCTTGTGAACACTTCAGTGTCACTTTACCTTCTGACTGACTCTTTCCAGATGTACTTAATGGTGAACAGGCTTCTCTCTTGGCAGGAGCATGGATACACTTTCCAGTCCATGGGTTCTTTCTCCTGCTGCATCTAAGAAAAAGAAAAATACTAGGAAGCCCTTGTTGACACCATGGGCTCAGTCAGTGTCCCAGCCACTATAATGACCGTGGATTGTTCCTTAGATCATTAACTCATTTCCATAGACCACAGGCTACCCACAAACTCTATTGTTCCAGTATCCATTCCTGGCATGGGAGCCACTTTTTTCAGTCATGGGAGTTTTTCTGAGAGGCTCTTCTCATTATGGCTTAGGTAAGAGACCTGTTTTCCAGGCTTAAGTGCCATCCATAAGTCAATCTTCATCTAGGAAAAGAAACAAATAGTTAGACATGATTCTTCTGAAAACAGTTTGCCTATAGCTAAAGATGAATTAATTACTTTGGCTAAATGCTTACTGTAGGCTTTGAATCCAGTGGAACACAAGGAAGACTTGACTATAAAACATAGTTGCACAATACCTAATCATCTCTTATTAGTTGATTCTAATAAAGATGGGTACAAGGCTTCTTCTGTATTCTCTTCACATGTGCTTCTAAATCTGAGGAGAGTGATTTTGCAGATTCTTGCATAGATGAGTTTATTTTACTGAAACTGTGTGCAGAATTAATAATTTATTTCATTGGCAACAGGTGGATATTCCCCGATCTTTAAGGAAATATTATATGTTGCAAAAGGATATGCCATACTCAACCCTATTCTTCATATTATGCCAGCCTTGGAGGATGGTTTTGACTTTTCATGTAGTAATCCTGATAACCAGTATTCAGTCTCTGAAAAGGTAGACAAACTTTACAAATGTCCTCAGTTTAATAAGTATTTATTTTCTCATTGTAGGTATGACCTGGCAGCTACATATATTTCTTCTCCAACTGCTAACAAGTTTTTTGGCAAGGCTAATCCTTCCCCTTCTGACAAGGAGGGTGAAGCATTGACAGAGTTGGTGAAATATTTGTTTTTCTTCTTCTACTTTAGCCTTCAGAATTTTGAACTACCAGGTGCATATGTTGAAGTACACACACTGGTTTGTGTTGACAGTTTGAGGAATTTTTCTGACACTTTGCCTTCAGAAGATAGGTCCTTTCTGCATCCTATTACTGCTACTCTTTCTCACGTGTCTAAACATTCTTTAAAGAACATGTATGATTGTGCAGATTATGTGTCCACGGTTGCAACTACTGCTACTGTGATGAGATACTTCGGCTAGGTACATTAACCAAAGTTTTAAGAGGAAGATCAGTCTGAGATTTTAAATTCTCGGAGGGTTTGTTTGGTCCTTCTATTACTTGGATGATCATACATTTTGATGAAAGAGGCAAATTGACTTAAGGAGTTACCAACACTTTTCAGCTCTCTTTCATTAAAGCTACTAAATTTTCTGGATCCTTTTTCAAAAAGCAAAGCTAGTAGACCCAATAAGTTTTTAGCAAGCCGTGCTCTAAGGAACAGTGGCAAGATGGGTCTAATAAAAAAGCATGGGTCCTTCCAGAAAATGGGACAGTCCAGCACAACAGAATGAATATCAGCATTACCCCCTACTGCCCACTTACAAAACCTTCCTCTTAGACATCAGATTGTCTCATATAAATGGGTTATGAGATTTCAGAAGGGTTACAGATGACAGTGGGAAGACATATCCCTTCTCAATGTATTCCTCCTCATCTGCCATCTTTGGAATAACTTTTTCCTCTGGTTCACAAAATAACATCCAGAGAAGGCTCTCCAATCAAGGACATATTTATTTAGCACTTTCGTGCAAAGACTTCATCAGAATAAAATGTCAAAATGTCAACCGACCTTATATACTGTTCTATACACTCAAACAATTATTTGAACAATCAAACAATTAAAGTCTAAAAACTTCAGCAAAAAAACTTTTAAAGCAACATTACACAATATAACAGATATAAAAAGCACCGAATACCAATGTTGATACAAGGACACTTATCTGCTTGTAGCCTAAGCTGCCAAAATGTTTCTCTCCTCAAAAGTAATTTTTTTATAATCACTACCCCTTATACCCCTAGCAACTGAGTCTAACACAGAAAACTTAAACTGTTTGAAATCTACACATACAGTAGAATGTTTATTTAGAGAATTGTTGATTTCTCAGTGTTTAATATTATACAGACATTCCCTTATTCTCACGTTTAGTTTTCTTGTAGACATTCCTATATAAAAAGACTGGCAGCTAGAGCAGATTGTAATATAAATAATAATAATACCAAATGAATCACAATTAAAATAACTGTTACTTATAATGTGCTTATTAATGTCAGATAAAAATACTGAAGAACCCTGCAAAATAAAAGAGCACATATTACAGAAAAGAAAACACATTTATACATGCTAGGATTTTTGTCAGTCTTAGCAGTCATGGCTATAGTGTTGTCTGTTTCTAAATATTGTTTTACAGACTTTTAGCTACAAACCTGGGTTCATTACCTACTATTTTAATAATAATCCCATCAGCCTTAAAAATGTTCCAGTTCTGAATAAGAATAGATCTAATACTTGAATCATCCACTGTCATGCTAAACAAAAACTATTATTATACCATGACCCCCCCAAAACGTGCACGCTGATTGGCCAGCGTGCCCGTTGTAAATCGAGTTATACTAATGGAAAAAGGTCCGGTCGCCCGGACTTTTTTCCATTAGTATAACTCATTTTTTAAAACACTGTCTCGCTATGTTAAATGGGTTTAACATAGCGAGACAGCTTTAAAATAAGCAACGGAGATCTCCGTTGCTTATTTTAAACTGTCTCGCTATGTTAAACCCATTTAACATAGCGAGACAGTTTTAAGCAACGGAGAAAGCAAGATCTCTGTTGCTTTTTTAGTGTGTCGCTATTTTCAATGTAGTTTAACATGGCGGAAAAGTTTTAAAAATAAGCGCGAGAGAAACTCATTTAACATAGATCTTGCTTTCTCCGTTGCTTGCCAAACTCTGATGTACTGCGCAGGCGCAGTACATCAGAACTGCCGCGGATGCCAGACATCTGCGGAAGGGCAGTAAACAGGCATTATACTATGCCATTATTTAAGAAAAGTAACAGTTTCTTTTCTTAAATAATGTCATGGTATAATAGCAATAACCCACTTCTGGGTGTGGGTAATGCTAAATTTACCCACGGTTGGCTTTGTTTGGTCCCTTGGGCTTCACCCTCGGGACCAAACCACGCCAACCGTGGGTAAATTTAGCATTACCCACACCCAGGCGTGGGTTATTGCTATAGTATGATCTTTGTCTGTCTTAATATTAGACACAGTGGAATCCACAGCAGTTTTAAGAACATTATAACTATAACCCTGTCCATTACCAGCTTCAGTGGGGTTATTTTATGATTTATGTGAGAAGGATATTTTATGTATGTTTCAAAGTCAGTTTTTGAATAAATACTACGATTTAAACTGCCAGGAGAAAAAAGGACCTGTTTGAATTATCTAAAATGTTTGATTTGTGCTTCATGAAAGCTGACAAGGGTAGTGACCTCATTGTAATGTATCAGTCTGATTATGTTACTGAGACTGAAAAAATGTTGAATAATGTTCAGGAATATGAGAAGGTTACTTTGTATTTTGTTAAAAAAAGATATTGATATATATTGATATATACATACTATATTGTTGGATTTACTTAGTTCTTATGAAGTACTTCAAATCTTATTTGTTGGGCATCCTGTGCAGGCTATTTTGTTTGAGATTCCTTAACTTCACAGTGGGACATACCCTTTGCCTTTTAGACCTACTGTGTCTGCTAAAAATAGTTTTTAAATCCCCATGTCCAGAAATTAAATAGCTATACAAGAGACTCATGGTATTTTTTGGATGGTTTGCACAGGTTAAATATTGACAAAGTGGATATTAATATGTTCACCTTGGATGCAAAGTCATTATACACTAGCATACCACGAGTAGAAGGTATTAATTTTTTGAGAAAGTATCTTGTGAAATTTAGCTCCTATAGTAGTGATATAAGTAAAATTTGTGAATTTATGGAAATTATGCTTCAGAATAATTTCTTCATGTTTAATGGTCAGATTTACCACCAAAAAAGAACAAAAAAGGGGTTCAGTGGAGGTGACAGTGACCCCCTCCTTCTCAATATTGTCATGGGGTGGTGAGAGACATGATATTTGTATAA